>NC_041348.1:6167074-6332074 GCF_004354835.1 Perca flavescens
TAACTTCCCTCAAATCACGGGAAGGTGTAGGTGCTGGGGCACAATGTGTCAGGTGGTGCCAAGCAGCTCCTGCCTTGCCTTTTACTTGGACAGAGTGTGAGGTAACCTCCCTCACTTTGTACGGTCCAAGCCACCTGGGCTCGGTCCACTTTCTCTTGTGGACTTTCACTCACACCCAGTCACCTACTTGACACTGCTCCGGGGCTCCTCTTCTCCCGGGGTCTGTGCACTGGCGACCTGTTCAGATAAAACTGAAGTAAGACTGGTCAATGCCTTCATGTAGTCAACATATTCTTTACACACATCCAGGGATGGCATATGACCTCCATCCCTTGGTGGGCCTGGCATTTTTCTTCCAGTCAGTAACTCATGAGGAGATAAGTGTGTGTCGGATCCTGGGGAACTGCGCATGGACATAAGAGCTAACGGCAGTGCTTCTACCCATGTTAGTTTTGTACCTTCACATGCTTTAGCGATTTTTCTTTTCCAGTGTCTGGTTGGCCCTCTCCACTAATCCCTGTGATTGTGGATGATAAACTGACCCATATCTGTGTATGATCCCTAATGCCTCTTCTACTTTCTGTAGATGTTTGTTAGCAAAATGAGATCCATTGTCTGATCTTATTGTGCGTGGTACGCCATATCTGGGTACTAGTTCATTTTTCAGCCATTTTACAACTGTCTGTGCTGTTTCATCTTTACTTGGTATCGCTTCAACCCATTTTGTGAATCTGTCTACCATTACAAGGAGATACCTTTTTCCCCCTACTCTGTTCTCTGGCCCCATATCTGTGAAATCTATGGTGATGTCTTGAAAGGGGGCTGTAGGCACAGGAATTTTCCTGCTGGGGCCTTGAATGGTTTCTTGTTATTGTGTTTGTTGCATGTGTCACATTCTTCCACAAAGTTGGTGATGATGTCTGACATCCATGGGTGCCACCATAGTTCTTTCATGTTTGTAAGGGTTCTTCTGGTTCCCTCATGGGTGGGGCCGTGCATGGTTGTGAACAATAGTCGACATAGCTTTGCCGGAGCCACTATGTGTCCAGTGTGTGACCTCCAAATGCCGTCTTTATCCTTGCATGCTCCTTTTCTCTGCCATTCTGAATGTTCATATGGTCTGGCCTCTTCTTGGATGTCTTTTATGTTTTCTGTGGTTAGTTCTGTTGGTCCTCCCTCTGGTTGTAGTGTCATTTGTCTGGGAGTGTACCCTCCAACTTCTTTGGCTCTTTGGTCTGCTGCTTCATTTCCTTTTGCCACCCTTGTGTCTGCTTTGTCATGTCCTTTGCACTTCATTATTACCACTGCTGCTGGCGCTTTTACTGCTTCCAGTAGGGTTACCAGTTGATCCTTGTGCTGGACAGGAGTCTTGCTGGTGGTCAGGAAATTCCTCTTCTGCCATTGTGGTCCATCTTTATGCACCGCTCCATGTGCGTATGCTGACTCTGTGTAAATATTGACCCTTTTCCCTTCTGAACACTGCAGTGCTTTTGTGAGTGCCAATATTTCAGCCATTTGTGCTGATGCAGGTTTTATTCCTGAGTCCACTTCGGTGTGTGTACCGTCTGCGTGTTGTTCCATCACCACATAAGCAGCCACATTTCCATTTTCTCCTGTGTACAGCCAATGTTGTGCATCTGGCAGGGGTTCGTTTTTCAGGTCTGGCCTGAGTTTCAGTTCTTGTGCTGCCACTTCTTCACAGCTGTGGGGTTTTCCGTGTCCCATTTTGTCTGCCAAATTGATGGCTGAGGTTACAAAAGTGATGTGGGGTTGTTTCAGCTCCTTCTGTATTTTCAGTTTTTGTTCAGTACTGAACGTGAATTCATTGCTCTGCAGAAATGCGGTCACTCCGTGGTCCGTGTGGATCTGCAATGGGTGATGCATGGTCATGCAGGTGGGTAGTTTTTTGGACAGCTTTCGATAGTGCAGCCAGATGTTGAGCACAGGATGTTTGTCCTTGTTCAATAGTGTCCAATTTCGAGCTGTGGTAGGTTAGCACTAACCTGTCTCCCCCTTTTTTCTGGAAAAGAGCATGTCCGTTCTTGACAGAAACATCAAGATGAAATGGAATAGTGTAGTCAGGTGCAGCCAATATGGTGGCCTGGGAGAGTGCTTCCTTAGTGAGGGAGAAGGCCGTTTCAGCTTCAGGAGACCATTGGAGGAGAGCATTTAGGTTTCTGTTTCCAGCTTCAGCCACTAGGTCTCTGAGTGGTTGAATGAGGAGGGTGTAATCAGGGATATAGTTTCTGCTGTACCCCATCAAACCCAGGAAAGACAACATGTCCTGTACTGTTTCTGGGCGATGATGCTGGAGAATGGATTTTCAATGTTGGCTGGATAGGGTCTGACCTGTGGCAGAGACTTCTCTTCCCAGGAAGGCAACCTTCCCCCTGCAACACTGGACTTTTTCCTTCTTGACCTTGCAACCTTTGGATGCAAGAAATGACAGGATGGTTCCTGTAGCTTGCAGGCAGAGCTCAGCGGAGGGTGCACCAAGGAGAATGTCATCCACATATTGGAGCAGGATGACGTCTTCTGGCAGAGAGATTTGGGTTAGGTGTTCTCTGAGTACGTCATTGAAAATGCCAGGAGAGTCTCTGTAGCCTTGGGGCATTCTGGTGTAGGTGTACTGGGTGCCACAGAAGGTGAAAGAAAATATGTGTTGAGAGTCATGGTGGAGTGGGATGCAGAAGAAGGCATTGGCCAGATCAATGACAGTGAAAAAACTGTGATTGATGATGTATGTTCTGTAGAGCCAAGTATGGGTCTGGAACAGGCGAACATCTGGCACCGTGGCTTGGTTGATGGGTCTGATGTCCTGCACCATTCTCCATCCTTTTCCAGGTCCTTTTGTCACAGGAAACAGAGGTGTGTTCCAGTCACTCCAGGTGGGGACTAGAACTCCAGAGTCCAAGAGCCCAGCGATAGTAGGAGAGATGCCCTCAGTTTGGTCTTGGGAGAGTCTGTATTGTGGTTTCCAGATATCCTCACTGGGTTTCAATGTGATAGGAATGGGCGAGGTATCTACCAGCCCCACATCATGCGGACCAGTTGTCCATAGGGCAACAGGAACAGTGGCCAGTAGTCTGTCTGTGTCAGGATGATCTGTCATCTCGCGGCCATGGTGTCTTGCTAGTTCTTTCCTTTCAGGATGAGTTGTTTCTGTGGTAGGGGTGGAAATACACCACATATCTTCTTCTTTAGCCTTCCATATCCGTGGCAACGAGGTTTCCTCCCACGTTAATGTCAGGGCTCTTTTGACCATTGGTCCCAATGATCTGGCTTCATAGGCGTATCCTATGGTTAGGGTGATATGTGGAGCTGAGTCAGTACCTAGTTGATACCACGGTTGGATGTGTTCAGTAAGGTCAACTGCAGCTGCAACTCCTTCTTTGCCAATGAACATGGAAGTGGTGGAGATGGTGGGAGTGAGGAGTGTCATGTTTGCCTCCCAATCGTAATCGTAGCAATCATCTGGAGTGATGGTGTAGTTGAGAGTGCAATGGAGGTCATCCAATGGTGCTTTGTATGGATGTAGTGTGGAGATCCATTTTCTCCACTGCATATACTGGTACTGTATAGCAGGTGTTTGTGGGAGAGTGCCATCTAGTCTGAGCCAATAGACTGTGGTGATAGGTTCCTCCGGTGGCAATGGGGCTGGGGCCATATGGAGAATTCTGCAGGCTGGAGTGAGAGGGGGAGGTGTGGAGGCGACATGCCCTCTTCATTGCAGTAGATGGTGATGCCCAGCTTGCAGAGGAGATATCTTCCAAGTAAATCGACTGGACATTCTGGTGCATACAAGAACTGATGGGTGGTGCAATTAGTTCTCCAAGTGACAGGGACAGGCGTGGTATAGAATTGTTTCTGTGGCGTTCCCGAGACTCCAACCACCACAGTGCTGTCATATGATAAGGGAAGCTGAGTTGTGATACAGGAATATGTAGCCCCAGAGTCAGCCAACATTAAGTGTTTCCTTCCATTCATGGTGCATTCAACGAGTGGCTCTTTCAGGGGTGACTATGTGTCCAATTGGTTGGCTGAAGTCTCTGGGCCCCATCAGTATTTCTCCCATCCAAGCCTGAGTGGGCAGGTGGCTTTGGTTAGGCACCTGTGGAGTTTGTTGCTGTGTGGGTGGTCTGTACCCGCCTCTGGGAGCAAACTGTCCTCTTCCTCCTCTTCCTCCTCTTGAATAGCATTTTCCCCTGGATCCATTGGGAGGTGAACGACATTGAAAAGCCCAGTGTCCTGGTTTGCCACAAATGTAGCAGGAGTCCCTCCTGGGGGGGACCTCCTCTGGAAGAGGCCCTCCCCCTTGGATTAGGAACGTACACTGAGGCAGTGGAGGGGTCCTCGACTTCTCCCGCATTCCACTCAAAGGATCGAGTCATGGCGTCTCCTACTGCTTGGCTAACTGCATCATGTACTTCGATCAACAGGTCTGAGAGGACTCCCATCTGGTTTGCAGGTGCAGGGTCTTACTGCAATTTGTTTAACCACCTTTTTCTTGGTATTAACTTCTTCAGTGGCTTTCGAGACCTGTAGCTTCATAGCTCTTTTGGTCAATGGCTGCATCTCTTCATCATCTTTGGCTGTTTGTTTGCAATGTAGGTCGGTGTGATGAGAGATGTGCGCCAACCATTGTTCTTCTGGCAGGTGAGCTAGGCCAACGGTGAGTTTCAGTTGTTTTTGCACTGGCTCAGGCAGACCAGCTATGCATCTCTCTCTCCACAGCAGGATGGAGGCCTTGGAGCGGTCATACTTCTCTCCCCAAGCTGACCTCCATAGAGATTTAGCCCTGTTAAGATACTCAATGGGGTTTTCGCCTGGTTTCAGGGTTAGGCCTGTCATGGCTTCTGGATTGGCCTTGTGGGATATTTATCACGAAACCCATCCCAGACAACTCCTCTATAGTTCCCGAAATTGTCTCCATCATGGTCATGTCTGGAGATGTGGAGGCTCTTGAGCAGGCGTTTGGCTTCATCACCACCCATGGCTCTGGTGAGGAGGGCTCTCATATCTCCTAGGGCCAGGGTTTGGCCCTGGCAAAGTTCTTCCAACTTTCGTATCCATGGTCCAGCTCTCTGGGTGATTGGATCCAGTAACCCCTCCAGATCTCTGCGTTTGAATGGCACATACACTCCGAAGTTGGTTTAGGGGTGTTCCATAATAGGGAAAGCTCCAGCCCCCCCTTTTTGGGGTCCGTCTCTAAGGTCATATACTCTTCTTGCTTCATCCATGACCTTCGCTTCTCCTTCAAACACACCTTGCAGGTGCAGTTTCTGCATGCCTCCATCGTGTGGGGGACCCCTTTTGGTGAAGTGTTTTATAATTCTGTGCTGCTGTTCATCTTCATCGTCAGTAGAGGATACGTCAGATTCCTTCAAGCTAACCGCTGAGGTGTGGCTGGAGAAGGTATAGTCAGAGTGTTGGGAGCCTTTATCTGAGGGGGCATACTCATTTACAAATCGATCAAAAGGTGGTCTCACTTGCAGACCCCCTCTAGGAGTGTTCTAGGACTGAGGTTGGGGCAGGAGTTGAGGCGTTGATTGTGATGGTGGCAGTTGGAGTGATGTAGTGGATTGTCCTGGGGGTCCTTGGCCTGATGGTGACTGTGTCCCAACCATGGATTCCCCCTTGAGCTGGCTCATTTCTGCTCTGGTGTTTTCCATTTGATTTTCTAGCTTGTCAACTGTGTCAGTCAGGTCGGCTATGCATTTCACCACATTTGCCAGGTCGTTGGGTTGGGGGATGTCCAGTTCCAGAACTCCTCCATTCACTTCCAGTACACCTCTCTTTACTGGCACAACAGGAGCTTGAACCACTGTTATAGCCTCGTAGGATGGAGGTGCTGTTGGTTGTGGCAGGGAAGGGTACATGCTGGCAGTGGCTGTGGTTGGGTTATTATTAGTCTTTTCTGGTACTACTTCAGTTGTGCCACCAGATGTTGCCAACTTATCATTTTTCCTTTTCAGTTTACCCAGCAGTTCAGTCAGCCCCCTTGTGACATCTTTCTCCACGGCTTTCTTTTGTTTATGCCCCCATGCAGGCCCCCACCTACTACTCCCTTTTTCTTTCCATTCTGTGTCTGCCACTCGTGCCTGACTCTCTGCTCTGATATTCAAAGTTCTCAATACACTCATCTCTCCCTATGTCTGCCAACAGTCCTTCCTTTTCCCACTTACAGAGTATCTTTTTCCCTGTCTCAACCCATTGTTTCTGCTGCCCCCCTGGTGCTCTCTTCCCCAGTTTCACCAACAGAAAAGCTTTCAGTTCTTCCATTTCAGCACTGTATGCACAATCTTTCACTTCTTTATGCCATGATACAGTTCCCAACAGCACCCGAAACACGCTTTTCTGTATAAGAACCCGTATATATTTTCAACGAACAATTGTCTCTGCCCGGACACGGAAAGGATTGACAAATTGATAGCTTTGTTGGAGGAGTACCGTGGTTTAGACTTACCGTCAACTGGTTGGTGCACAGACTGGTCCCAGTCTTTTGGATAGCCTTACAGTCATTTCCTTCAAGAATCTCTTATAAAGGAAGTTTATATGTCAGAATCATGTGTAAGATGCTCCAAAAAGCTTCTTGTGGGGTGTAAAACTTGTTTCCATATCTGAAATAGCTTTACTTTCCATTACCAGAAGTGCTTATCAAGATGTTTTTATATCAGAATCATGTTCAAGGGTCTCTAAAAACAGCTTCTTTGCGGCGTGTAAAGCTTGTTTCCATCACTAAAATAGCTTTACAGTCATTTCCTTCAAGAATCTCTTATAAAGGAAGTTTTATGTCAGAATCATGTTCAACAGTCTCTAAACAGCTTGTTGCGGCGTGTAAAGCTTGTTTCCATCACTAAAATAGCCTTACAGTCATTTCCTTCAAGAATCTCTTTTAAAGGAAGTTTCTATGTCAGAATCATGTTCAAGGTGCTCTAAACAGCTTGTTGCGGCATGTAAAGCTTGTTTCCATCACTAAAATAGCATTACAGTCATTTCCTTCAAGAAACTCCTATAAAGATGTTTTTATATCAGAATCATGTTCAAGGGTCTCTAAACAGCTTCTTGCGGCGTGTAAAGCTTGTTTCCATCACTAAAATAGCCTTACAGTCATTTCCTTCAAGAATCTCTTTTAAAGGAAGTTTCTATGTCAGAATCATGTGTAAGGTGCTCTAAACAGCTTGTTGCGGCGTGTAAAGCTTGTTTCCATCACTAAAACATCTTTACAATCATTTCTTTCAAGAAACTCCTATAAAGATGTTTCTATATCAGAATCATGTTCAAGGGTCTCTAAACAGCTTCTTGCGGCGTGTAAAGCTTGTTTCCATCACTAAAATAGCCTTACAGTCATTTCCTTCAAGAAACTCTTTTAAAGGAAGTTTCTATGTCAGAATCATGTTCAAGGTGCTCTAAACAGCTTCTTGCGGCGTGTAAAGCTTGTTTCCATCACTAAAATAGCCTTACAGTCATTTCCTTCAAGAAACTCTTATAAAAGAAGTTTCTATATCAGAATCATGTTCAAGGGTCTCTAAACAGCTTCTTGCGGCGTGTAAAGCTTGTTTCCATCACTAAAATAGCCTTACAGTCATTTTCTTCAAGAAACTCTTTTAAAGGAAGTTTCTATGTCAGAATCATGTTCAAGGGTCTCTAAACAGCTTGTTGCGGCGTGTAAAGCTTGTTTCCATCACTAAAATAGCATTACAGTCATTTCCTTCAAGAATCTCTTATAAAGGAAGTTTCTATGTCAGAATCATGTTCAAGGTGCTCTAAACAGCTTCTTGCGGCGTGTAAAGCTTGTTTCCATCACTAAAAAGCCTTTTACATCATTTCCTTCAAGAAACTCTTTTAAAGATGTTTCTATATCAGAATCATGTTCAAGGTGCTCTAAACAGCTTGTTCATCACTTCTTTACAGTCATTTCCTTCAAGAAACTCCTTATAAAGATGTTTCTATGTCAGAATCATGTTCAAGGTCTCTAAACAGCTTCTTGCTTGTTGCGTGTAAAGCTTGTTTCCATCACTAAAAAATAGCTTTACAGTCATTTCCTTCAAGAATCTCTTATAAAGGAAGTTTCTATGTCAGAATCATGTTCAAGGTGCTCTAAACAGCTTGTTGCGGCGTGTAAAGCTTGTTTCCATCACTAAAATAGCTTTACAGTCATTTCCTTCAAGAAACTCCTTATAAAGGAAGTTTTATGTCAGAATCATGTTCAAGGTGCTCTAAACAGCTTGTTGCGGCGTGTAAAGCTTGTTTCCATCACTAAAATAGCCTTTACAGTCATTTCCTTCAAGAAACTCTTATAAAGATGTTTCTATGTCAGAATCATGTTCAAGGTGCTCTAAACAGCTTCTTGCGGCGTGTAAAGCTTGTTTCCATCACTAAAATAGCATTACAGTCATTTCCTTCAAGAATCTCTTATAAAGAAAGTTTCTATGTCAGAATCATGTTCAAGGGTCTCTAAACAGCTTCTTGCGGCGTGTAAAGCTTGTTTCCATCACTAAAATAGCCTTACAGTCATTTCCTTCAAGAATCTCTTTTAAAGGAAGTTTCTATGTCAGAATCATGTTCAAGGTGCTCTAAACAGCTTGTTGCGGCATGTAAAGCTTGTTTCCATCACTAAAATAGCATTACAGTCATTTCCTTCAAGAAACTCCTATAAAGATGTTTTTATATCAGAATCATGTTCAAGGGTCTCTAAACAGCTTCTTGCGGCGTGTAAAGCTTGTTTCCATCACTAAAATAGCCTTACAGTCATTTCCTTCAAGAATCTCTTATAAAGGAAGTTTCTATGTCAGAATCATGTTCAAGGTGCTCTAAACAGCTTCTTGCGGCGTTTAAAGCTTGTTTCCATTACTAAAATAGCATTACAGTCATTTCCTTGAAGAATCTCTTATAAAGGAAGTTTCTATGTCAGAATCATGTGTAAGGTGCTCTAAACAGCTTGTTGCGGCGTGTAAAGCTTGTTTCCATCACTAAAATAGCCTTACATTCATTTCCTTCAAGAAACTCCTATAAAGATGTTTTTATATCAGAATCATGTTCAAGGGTCTCTAAACAGCTTCTTGCGGCGTGTAAAGCTTGTTTCCATCACTAAAATAGCCTTACAGTCATTTCCTTCAAGAAACTCTTTATAAAGGAAGTTTTATGTCAGAATCATGTTCAAGGGTCTCTAAACAGCTTCTTGCGGCGTGTAAAGCTTGTTTCCATCACTAAAATAGCATTACAGTCATTTCCTTCAAGAATCTCTTATAAAGGAAGTTTCTATGTCAGAATCATGTGTAAGGTGCTCTAAACAGCTTGTTGTGGCGTGTAAAGCTTGTTTCCATCACTAAAATAGCTTTACAGTCATTTCCTTCAAGAAACTCCTATAAAGATGTTTTTATATCAGAATCATGTTCAAGGGTCTCTAAACAGCTTCTTGCGGCGTGTAAAGCTTGTTTCCATCACTAAAATAGCCTTACAGTCATTTCCTTCAAGAAACTCCTATAAAGATGTTTTTTATATCAGAATCATGTTCAAGGGTCTCTAAACAGCTTCTTGCGGCGTGTAAAGCTTGTTTCCATCACTAAAATAGCCTTACAGTCATTTCCTTCAAGAATCTCTTATAAAGGAAGTTTCTATGTCAGAATCATGTTCAAGGTGCTCTAAACAGCTTGTTGCGGCGTGTAAAGCTTGTTTCCATCACTAAAATAGCCTTACAGTCATTTCCTTCAAGAAACTCTTATAAAGGAAGTTTCTATGTCAGAATCATGTTCAAGGTGCTCTAAACAGCTTGTTGCGGCATGTGTAAAGCTTGTTTCCATCACTAAAATAGCTTTACAGTCATTTCTTTCAAGAATCTCTTATAAAGATGTTTCTATTTCAGAATCATGTTCAAAGGTCTCTAAACAGCTTCTTGCGGCGTGTAAAGCTTGTTTCCATCACTAAAATAGCCTTACAGTCATTTCCTTCAAGAATCTCTTTTAAAGGAAGTTTCTATGTCAGAATCATGTTCAAGGTGCTCTAAACAGCTTACGGTCATTTCTTTCAAGAAACTCCGATAAAGATGTTTCTGTTTCAGAATCATGTTCAAAGGTCTCTAATCAGCTTCTTGCGGCGTGTAAAGCTTGTTTCCATCACTAAAATAGCATTACAGTCATTTCCTTCAAGAATCTCTTATAAAGGAAGTTTCTATGTCAGAATCATGTGTAAGGTGCTCTAAACAGCTTGTTGCGGCGTGTAAAGCTTGTTTCCATCACTAAAATAGCCTTACAGTCATTTCCTTCAAGAAACTCTTTTAAAGGAAGTTTCTATGTCAGAATCATGTGTAAGGTGCTCTAAACAGCTTCTTGCGGCGTGTAAAGGTTGTTTCCTTCACTAAAATAGCTTTACAGTCATTTCCTTCAAAAAACTCCTATAAAGATGTTTTTATATCAGAATCATGTTCAAGGGTCTCTAAACAGCTTCTTGCGGCGTGTAAAGCTTGTTTCCATCACTAAAATAGCCTTACAGTCATTTCCTTCAAGAAACTCCTATAAAGATGTTTTT
This sequence comes from Perca flavescens, assembly GCF_004354835.1. Taxonomy (NCBI): domain Eukaryota; kingdom Metazoa; phylum Chordata; class Actinopteri; order Perciformes; family Percidae; genus Perca; species Perca flavescens. The sequence goes on from NC_041348.1 coordinate 6,177,602, forward strand.
ATATCAGAATCATGTTCAAGGGTCTCTAAACAGCTTGTTGCGGCATGTATGCTTGTTTCCATCACTAAAAATTCATTTCCTTCAAAAAACTCCTATAAAGATGTTTTTATATCAGATTCATGTTCAAGGGTCTCTAAACAGCTTCTTGCGGCGTGTAAAGCTTATTTCCATCACTAACATAGCCTTACAGTCATTTCCTTCAAGAATCTCTTATAAAGGAAGTTTCTATGTCAGAATCATGTGTAAGTTGCTCTAAACAGCTTGTTGCGGTGTGTAAAGCTTGTTAGCATCACTAAAATAGCCTTACAGTCATTTCCTTCAAGAATCTCTTTTAAAGAAAGTTTCTATTTCAGAATCATGTTCAAGGTGCTCTAAAGCTTGTTTCCATCACTAAAACATCTTTACAACCATTTCTTTCAAGAAACTCCTATAAAGACGTTTCTGTTTCAGAATCATATTCAAGGTGCTCTAAAGAGCTTGTTGCGGCATGTAAAGCTTGTTTCCATCACTAAAATAGCCATTACAGTCATTTCCTTCAAGAATCTCTTTTAAAGGAAGTTTCTATGTCAGAATCATGTTCAAGGTGCTCTAAACAGCTTCTTGCGGCGTGTAAAGCTTGTTTCCATCACTAAAATAGCCTTACAGTCATTTCCTTCAAGAAACTCTTTTAAAGGAAGTTTCTATGTCAGAATCATGTTCAAGGTGCTCTAAACAGCTTCTTGCGGCGTGTAAAGCTTGTTTCCTTCACTAAAATAGCCTTACATTCATTTCCTTCAAGAAACTCCTATAAAGATGTTTTTATATCAGAATCATGTTCAAGGGTCTCGAAACAGCTTCTTGCGGCGTGTAAAACTTGTTTCCATCACTAAAATAGCATTACAGTCATTTCCTTCAAGAATCTCTTTTAAAGGAAGTTTCTATGTCAGAATCATGTTCAAGGTGCTCTAAAAAGCTTATTGCGGCGTGTAAAGCTTCTTTTCATCACTCAAATACCATTACAGTCATTTCCTTCAAGAAACTCTTTATAAAGATGTTTCTGTTTCAGAATCATGTTCAAAGGTCTCTAAACAGCTTCTTGCGGCGTGCAAATCTTGTTTCCATCACTAAAATAGCCTTACAGTCATTTCCTTAAAGAATCTCTTATAAAGGAAGTTTCTATGTCAGAATCATGTTCAAGGTGCTCTAAACAGCTTACGGTCATTTCTTTCAAGAAACTCCGATAAAGATGTTTCTGTTTCAGAATCATGTTCAAAGGTCTCTAATCAGCTTCTTGCGGCGTGTAAAGCTTGTTTCCATCACTAAAATAGCCTTACATTCATTTCCTTCAAGAAACTCCTATAAAGATGTTTTTATATCAGAATCATGTTCAAGGGTCTCTAAACAGCTTCTTGCGGCGTGTAAAGCTTGTTTCCATCACTAAAATAGCCTTACAGTCATTTCCTTCAAGAATCTCTTTTAAAGGAAGTTTCTATGTCAGAATCATGTTCAAGGTGCTCTAAACAGAATCTTGTTTGCATGTGTAAAAGCTTGTTTCCATCACTAAAATAGCTTTACAGTCATTTCTTTCAAGAAACTCCGATAAAGATGTTTCTGTTTCAGAATCATGTTCAAAGGTCTCTAATCAGCTTCTTGCGGCGTGCAAATCTTGTTTCCATCACTAAAATAGCCTTACAGTCATTTCCTTCAAGAATCTCTTATAAAGGAAGTTTCTATGTCAGAATCATGTTCAAGGTGCTCTAAACAGCTTGTTGCGGCGTGTAAAGCTTGTTTCCATCACTAAAATAGCCTTACAGTCATTTCCTTCAAGAATCTCTTTTAAAGGAAGTTTCTATGTCAGAATCATGTTCAAGGTGCTCTAAACAGCTTCTTGCGGCGTGTAAAGCTTGTTTCCATCACTAAAATAGCCTTACATTCATTTCCTTCAAAAATCCTATAAAAGATGTTTTTATGTTTCAGAATCATGTTCAAGGGTCTCTAAACAGCTTCTTGCGGCGTGTAAAGCTTGTTTCCATCACTAAAATAGCCTTACAGTCATTTCCTTCAAGAATCTCTTTTAAAGGAAGTTTCTATGTCAGAATCATGTTCAAGGTGCTCTAAACAGCTTGTTGCGGCATGTAAAGCTTGTTTCCATCACTAAAACATCTTTACAGTCATTTCTTTCAAGAAACTCCTATAAAGATGTTTCTGTTTCAGAATCATGTTCAATGGTCTCTAAACAGTTTCTTGCGGCGTGTAAAGCTTGTTTCCATCACTAAAATAGCCTTACATTCATTTCCTTCAAGAATCTCTTTTAAAGGAAGTTTCTATGTCAGAATCATGTTCAAGGTGCTCTAAACAGCTTGTTGCGGCATGTAAAGCTTGTTTCCATCACTAAAACATCTTTACAGTCAATTCTTTCAAGAAACTCCTATAAAGATGTTTCTGTTTCAGAATCATGTTCAATGGTCTCTAAACAGCTTCTTGCGGCGTGCAAATCTTGTTTCCATCACTAAAATAGCCTTACATTCATTTCCTTCAAAAAACTCCTATAAAGATGTTTTTATATCAGAATCATGTTCAAGGGTCTCTAAACAGCTTCTTGCAGCATGTAAAGCTTTTGTTTCCATCACTAAAATAGCATTACAGTAATTTCTTCTTCTTTTAAAGAAACTCTTATAAAGATGTTTCTATTTCAGAATCATGTTCAAGGTGCTCTAAACAGCTTTTGCGGTTGTAAAGCTTGTTTCCATCACTAAAATAGCATTACAGTAATTTTCTTCAAGAATCTCTTATAAAGGAAGTTTCTATGTCAGAATCATGTTCAAGGTGCTCTAAACAGCTTGTTGCGGCATGTAAAGCTTGTTTCCATCACTAAAACATCTTTACAGTCAATTCTTTCAAGAAACTCCTATAAAGATGTTTCTGTTTCAGAATCATGTTCAATGGTCTCTAAACAGCTTCCTTTGCGGATGTTTTTGTGTAAATCTTGTTTCCATCACTAAAATAGCCTTACATTCATTTCCCTCAAAAACTCCTATAAAGATGTTTTTATATCAGAATCATGTTCAAGGGTCTCTAAACAGCTTCTTGCGGCGTGTAAAGCTTGTTTCCATCACTAAAATAGCATTACAGTAATTTCCTTCAAGAATCTCTTATAAAGATGTTTATGTTTCAGAATCATGTTCAAGGGTCTCTAAACAGCTTCTTGCGGCGTGTAAAGGTTGTTTCCATCACTAAAATAGCATTACAGTCATTTCCTTCAATAATCTCTTATAAAGGAAGTTTCTATGTCAGAATCATGTGTAAGGTGCTCCAAAAAGCTTGTTGCGGTGTGTAAAGCTTGTTTCCATCACTAAAATAGCCTTACATTCATTTCCTTCAAGAAACTCTTATAAAGATGTTTTTATATCAGAATCATGTTCAAGGGTCTCTAAACAGCTTCTTGCGGCGTGTAAAGCTTGTTTCCATCACTAAAATAGCCTTACATTCATTTCCTTCAAGAAACTCCTATAAAATGTTTTATATCAGAATCATGTTCAAGGGTCTCTAAACAGCTTCTTGCGGCGTGTAAAGCTTGTTTCCATCACTAAAATAGCCTTACAGTCATTTCCTTCAAGAATCTCTTTTAAAGGAAGTTTCTATGTCAGAATCATGTTCAAGGTGCTCTAAACAGCTTGTTGCGGCATGTAAAGCTTGTTTCCATCACTAAAACATCTTTACAGTCATTTCTTTCAAGAAACTCCTATAAAGATGTTTCTGTTTCAGAATCATGTTCAATGGTCTCTACAGCTTCTTGCGGCGTGTAGTCATTTCCTTCAATAATCTCTTATAAAGGAAGTTTCTATGTCAGAATCATGTGTAAGGTGCTCCAAAAAGCTTGTTGCGGCGTGTAAAGCTTGTTTCCATCACTAAAATAGCCTTACAGTCATTTCCTTCAAGAATCTCTTTTAAAGGAAGTTTCTATGTCAGAATCATGTGTACGGTGCTCCAAAAAGCTTCTTGTGGCGTGTAAAACTTGTTTCCATCACTAAAATAGCCTTACAGTCATTTCCTTCAAGAATTTCTTTTAAAGGAAGTTTATATTTCAGAATCATGTTCAATGGTCTCTAAACAACTTGTTGCGGCATGTAAAGCTTGTTTCCATTACTAAAACAGTTTTACAGTTATTTCCTTCAAGATACTCCTATAAAGATGTTTCTGTTTCAGACTCATGTTCAAGGGTCTCTAAACAGATTCTGGCGGTGTGTAAAGCTTGTTTCCATCACTAAAATAGCCTTACAGTCATTTCCTTCAAGAATCTCTTATAAAGGAAGTTTCTACGTCAGAATCATGTTCAAGGTGCTCCAAAAAGCTTCTTGTGGCGTGTAAAACTTGTTTCCATATCTGAAATAGCTTTACACTCATTTCCTACCAGAAGTTCTTATCAAGATGTTTTTATATCAGAATCATGTTCAAGGGTCTCTAAACAGCTTCTTGCGGCGTGTAAAGCTTGTTTCAATCCCTAAAATAGCTTTACAGTCATTTCCTTCAAGAATCTCTTATAAAGGAAGTTTCGACGTCAGAATCATGTTCAAGGGTCTCTAAACAGCTTCTTGCGGCGTGTAAAGCTTGTTTCCATCACTAAAATAGCCTTACAGTCATTTCCTTCAAGAATCTCTTTTAAAGGAAGTTTCTATGTCAGAATCATGTTCAAGGTGATCTAAACAGCTTGTTGCAGCATGTAAAGCTTGTTTCCATCACTAAAACATCTTTACAGTCCCTTACTCTGATTGTTAAACATCGACTGTGTGACATAGGGAACGAACGAAGATGTGTTGTAGGTGTACATAAAAAACTTCTTAGGTAGGTGTCCCACATTCATGGTAGAGCTGTTGGTTTGTGTGATGCAAGTAGGCGACCACTCCTTGAGGCGGTTGTATTGCACGCACTCTGGGATACAGGAGAGACAGGGTCCTGCAGACATCACTTTCCATGGTCACATCACTGTAAAGACTTAACATACAATTCTAACCAATAAGGTCGTCCACAGGTGAGAGTGGGAATGGTACTGTCCCCAAATGATAACACAGTCAGACATTTTATGCGTTCTAGCAGTATATTTCATCATTTTGAGCCACGTGTTACCTGAGGGTGTGAAACCCGTTTCCATCTCCAATCTTTCCTCAATGGTAAAGTCCTCTAGGTTCAAATATTTTACTAATGGCCCTTTAGAGTCTTTCAGGACACCCATACCTGTGTTCATTGCGTCAATGAACACAGTGCTGGGGCACAATGTGTCAGGTGGTGCCAAGCAGCTCCTGCCTTGCCTTTTACTTGGAGAGAGTGTGAGGTAACCTCCCTCACTTCGTACGGTCCAAGCCACCTGGGTTCGGTCCACTTTCTCTTGTGGACTTTCACTCGCACCCAGTCACCTACTTGACACTGCTCCGGGGCTCCTCTTCTCCCGGGGTCTGTGCTCTGGCGACCTGTTCAGATAAAACTGAAGTAAGACTGGTCAATGCCTTCATGTAGTCATCATATTCTTGTTTACACACATCCAGGGATGGCATATGACCTCCATCCCTGGGTGGGCCTGGCATTTTTCTTCCAGTCAGTAACTCATGAGGAGATAAGTGTGTGTCGGATCCTGGGGAACTGCGCATGGACATAAGAGCTAACGGCAGTGCTTCTACCCATGTTAGGTTTGTACCTTCACATGCTTTAGCGATTTTTCTTTTCAGTGTCTGGTTGGCCCTCTCCACTAATCTCTGTGATTGTGGATGATAAACTGACCCATATCTGTGTATGATCCCTAATGCCTCTTCTACTTTCTGTACATGTTTGTTAGCAAAATGAGATCCATTGTCTGATCTTATTGTGTGTGGTACGCCATATCTGGGTACTAGTTCATTTTTCAGCCATTTTACAACTTTCTGTGCTGTTTCAGCTTTACTTGGTATCGCTTCAACCCATTTTGTGAATCTGTCTACCATTACAAGGAGATACCTTTTTCCCCCTACTCTGTTCTCTGGCCCCATATCTGTGAAATCTATGGTGATGTCTTGAAAGGGGGCTGTAGGCACAGGGAATTTTCCTGCTGGGGCCTTGAATGGTTTCTTGTTATTGTGTTTGTTGCATGTGTCACATTCTTCCACAAAGTTGGTGATGATGTCTGACATCCATGGGTACCACCATAGTTCTTTCATGTTTGTAAGGGTTCTTCTGGTTCCCTCATGGGTGGGGGACCGTGCATGGTTGGGAACAATAGTCAACATAGCTTTGCCGGAGCCACTATGTGTCCAGTGTGTGACCTCCAAATGCCGTCTTTATCCTTGCATGCTCCTTTTCTCTGCCATTCTGAATGTTCATATGGTCCGGCCTCTTCTTGGATGTCTTTTATGTTTTCTGTGGTTAGTTCTGTTGGTCCTCCCTCTGGTTGTAGTGTCATTTGTCTGGGAGTGTACCCTCCAACTTCTTTGGCTCTTTGGTCTGCTGCTTCATTTCCTTTTGCCACCCTTGTGTCTGCTTTGTCATGTCCTTTGCACTTCATTATTGCCACTGCTGCTGGCGCTTTTACTGCTTCCAGTAGGGTTACCAGTTGATCCTTGTGCTGGACAGGAGTCTTGCTGGTGGTCAGGAAATTCCTCTTCTGCCATTGTGGTCCATCTATATGCACCGCTCCATGTGCGTATGCTGAGTCTGTGTAGATATTGACCCTTTTCCCTTCTGACCACTGCAGTGCTTTTGTGAGTGCCAATATTTCAGCCATTTGTGCTGATGCAGGTTGTGGTATTATTCCTGAGTCCATTTCGGTGTGTGTACCATCTGCGTGTTGTTCCATCACCGCATAAGCAGCCACATTTCCATTTTCTCCTGTAGCAGTATCCATCTGTGTACAACCCAATGTTGTGCTTCTGGCAGGGGTTCGTTTTTCAGGTCTGGCCTGAGTTTCAGTTCTTGTGCTGCCACTTCTTCACAGCTGTGGGGTTTTCCGTGTCCCATTTTGTCTGCCAAATTGAGGGCTGAGGTTACAAAAGTGATGTGGGGTTGTCTCAGCTCCTTCTGTATTTTCAGTTTTTGTTCAGTACTGAACGTGAATGCATTGCTCTGCAGGAATGCGGTCACTCCGTGGTCCGTGTGGATCTGCAATGGGTGATGCATGACCAGGTGGGTAGTTTTTTGGACAGCTTTCGATAGTGCAGCCAGATGTTGAGCACAGGATGTTTGTCCTTGTTCAATAGTGTCCAATTTCGAGCTGTGGTAGGTTAGCACTAACCTGTCTCCCCCTTTTTTCTGGAAAAGAGCGGCATGAACATGTTCGTTCTTGACAGAAACATCAAGATGAAATGGAATGGTGTAGTCAGGTGCAGCCAATATGGAGGCCTGGGAGAGTGCTTCCTTAGTGAGGGAGAAGGCCGTTTCAGCTTCAGGAGACCATTGGAGGAGAGCATTTAGGTTTCTGTTTCCAGCTTCAGCCACTAGGTCTCTGAGTGGTTGGATGAGGAGGGTGTAATCAGGGATATAGTTTCTGCTGTACCCCATCAAACCCAGGAAAGACAACATGTCCTGTACTGTTTCTGGGCGAGGATGCTGGAGAATGGATTCTCGATGTTGGCTGGATAGGGTCTGACCTGTGGCAGAGACTTCTCTTCCCAGGAAGGCAACCTTCCCCCTGCAACACTGAACTTTTTCCTTCTTGACCTTATAACCTTTGGATGCAAGAAATGACAGGATGGTTCCTGTAGCTTGCAGGCAGAGCTCAGCGGAGAGTGCACCAAGGAGAATGTCATCCACATATTGGAGCAGGATGACGTCTTCTGGCAGAGAGATTTGGGTTAGGTGTTCTCTGAGTACGTCATTGAAAATGCCAGGAGAGTCTCTGTAGCCTTGGGGCATTCTGGTGTAGGTGTACTGGGTGCCACAAAAGGTGAAAGAAAATATGTGTTGAGAGTCATGGTGGAGTGGGATGCAGAAGAAGGCATTGGCCAGATCAATGACAGTGAAAAAACTGTGATTGATGATGTATGTTCTGTAGAGCCAAGTATGGGTCTGGAACAGGCCGAACATCTGGCACCGTGGCTTGGTTGATGGGTCTGATGTCCTGCACCATTCTCCATCCTTTTCCAGGTCCTTTTGTCACAGGAAACAGAGGTGTGTTCCAGTCACTCCAGGTGGGGACTAGAACTCCAGAGTCCAAGAGCCCAACGATAGTAGGAGAGATGCCCTCAGTTTGGTCTTGGGAGAGTCTGTATTGTGGTTTCCAGATATCCTCACTGAGTTCTTTCAATGTGATAGGAATGGGCGAGGTATCTACCAGCCCCACATCATGCGGACCAGTTGTCCATAGGGCAACAGGAACAGTGGCCAGTAGTCTGTCTGTGTCAGGATGATCTGTCATCTCGCGGCCATGGTGTCTTGCTAGTACTTTCCTTTCAGGATGAGTTGTTTCTGTGAAGGGGTGGAAATACACCACATATCTTCTTCTTTAGCCTTCCATATCCGTGGCAACGAGGTTTCCTCCCATGTTAATGTCAGGGCTCTTTTGACCATTGGTCTCAATGATCTGGCTTCATAGGCGTATCCTATGGCTAGGGTGATATGTGGAGCTGAGTCAGTACCTAGTTGATACCACGGTTGGATGTGTTCAGTAAGGTCAACTGCAGCTGCAACTCCTTCTTTGCCAATGAACATGGAAGTGGTGGAGATGGTGGGAGTGAGGAGTGTCATGTTTGCCTCCCAATCGTAATCGTAGCAATCATCTGGAGTGATGGTGTAGTTGAGAGTGCAATGGAGGTCATCCAATGGTGCTTTGTATGGATGTAGTGTGGAGATCCATTTTCTCCACTGCATATACTGGTACTGTATAGCAGGTGTTTGTGGGAGAGTGCCATTTAGTCTGAGCCAATAGACTGTGGTGATAGGTTCCTCCGGTGGCAATGGGGCTGGGGCCATATGTAGGTGTGGAGGCGACATGCACACCCTCTTCATTGCAGTAGATGGTGATGCCCAGCTTGCAGAGGAGATCTCTTCCAAGTTAAATTGACTGGACATTCTGGTGCATACAAGAACTGATGGGTGGTGCAATTAGTTCTCCAAGTGACAGGGACAGGCGTGGTATAGAATTGTTTCTGTGGCGTTCCCGAGACTCCAACCACCACAGTGCTGTCATATGATAAGGGAAGCTGAGTTGTGATACAGGAATATGTAGCCCCAGAGTAAGCCAACATTAAGTGTTTCCTTCCATTTATGGTGCATTCAACAAGTGGCTCTTTCAGGGGTGAATATGTGTCCAATTGGTTGGCTGAAGTCTCTGGGCCCCATCAGTATTGCTCTCCCATCCAAGCCTGAGTGGGCAGGTGGCTTTGGTTAGGCACCTGTGGAGTTTGTTGCTGTGTGGGTGGTCTGTACCCGCCTCTCGGAGCAAACTGTCCTCTTCCTCCTCTTCCTCCTCTTGAATAGCATTTTCCCCTGGATCCATTGGGAGGTGAACAACATTGAGAAGCCCAGTGTCCTGGTTTGCCACAAATGTAGCAGGAGTCCCTCCTGCGGGGACCTTCTCTGGAAGAGGCCCTCCCCAGTGGATTAGGAAGGTACACTAAGGCAGTGGAGGGGTCCTCGACTTCTCCCGCATTCCACTCAAAGGATCGAGTCATGGCGTCTCCTACTGCTTGGTTAACTGCATCATGTACTTCGATCAACAGGTCTGAGAGGACTCCCATCTGGTTTGCAGGTGCAGGGTCTTGTACGGCTGTACTTTAACAGCCTTTTTCTTGGTATCAACTTCTTCAGTGGCTTTTGAGACCTGTAGCTTCATAGCATTTTTGGTCAATTGCTGCATCTCTTCATCATCTTTGGCTGTTTGTTCGCGCTGTAGGTCGGTGTGATGGGAGATGTGCGCCAACCATTGTTCTTCTGGCAGGTGAGCTAGGCCAACGGTGAGTTTCAGTTGTTTTTGCACTGGCTCAGGCAGACCAGCTATGCATCTCTCTCTCCACAGCAGGATGGAGGCCTTGGAGCGGTCATACTTCTCTCCCCAAGCTGACCTCCATAGAGATTTAGCCCTGTTAAGATAATCAATGGGGTTTTCGCCTGGTTTCAGGGTTAGGCCTGTCATGGCTTCTGGGTTGGCCTTGGTGCGATATTTATTACGAAGCCCATCCCAGACAACTCCTCTATAGTTCCCGAAATTGTCTCCATCATGGTCATGTCTGGAGATGTGGAGGCTCTTGAGCAGGCGTTTGGCTTCATCACCACCCATGGCTCTGGTGTGGAGGGCTCTCATATCTCCTAGGGCCAGCGTTTGGCCCTGGCAAAGTTCTTCCAACTTTCGTATCAATGGTCCAGCACCCTGGGTGATTCGCGGGAGGTCATCCAGTAACACCTCCAGATCTCTGTGTTTGAATGGCACATACACTCCGAAGTTGGTTGAAGGGTGTTCCAAAATAGGGAAAGCTCCAGCCCCCCCTTTTTGGGGTCCGTCTCTAAGGTCATATACTCTTCTTGCTTCATCCATGACCTTCGCTTCTCCTCAAACACACCTTGCAGCTGCAGTTTCTGCATGCCTCCATCGTGTGGGGGACCCCTTTTGGGGAAGTGTTTTATAATTCTGTGCTGCTGTTCATCTTCATCGTCAGTAGAGGATACTTCAGATTCCTTCAAGCTAACCGCTGAGGTGTGGCTGGAGAAGGTATAGTCAGAGTGTTGGGAGCCATTATCTGACGGGGCATACTCATTTACAAATCGATTAAAAAGGTGGTCTCACTTGCAGAACCCCTCTAGGAGTGTTCTAGGACTGAGGTTGGGGCAGGAGTTGAGGCGTTGATTGTGATGGTGGCAGTTGGAGTGATGTAGTGGATTGTCCTGGGGGTCCTTGTCCTGATGGTGACTGTGTCCCAACCATGGATTCCCCCTTGAGCTGGCTCATTTCTGCTCTGGTTTTTCCATTTGATTTTCTAGCTTGTCAACTGTGTCAGTCAGGTCGGCTATGCATTTCACCAGATTTGCCAGGTCGTTGTGTTGGGGGATGTCCAGATCCAGAACTCCTCCATTCACTTCCAGTACACCTCTCTTTACTGGCACAACAGGAGCTTGAACCACTGTTATAGCCTCGTAGGATGGAGGTGCTGTTGGTTGTGGCAGGGAAGGGTACATGCTGGCAGTGGCTGTGGTTGGGTTATTATTAGTCTTTTCTGGTACTACTTCAGTTGTGCCACCAGATGTTGCCAACTTATCATTTTTCCTTTTCAGTTTACCCAGCAGTTCAGTCAGCCCCCTTGTGACATCTTTCTCCACGGCTTTCTTTTGTTTACGCCCCCATGCAGGCCCCCACCTACTACTCCCTTTTTCTTTCCATTCTGTGTCTGCCACTCGTGCCTGACTCTCTGCTCTGATATTCAAAGTTCTCAATACACTCATCTCTCCCTATGTCTGCCAACAGTCCTTCCTTTTCCCACTTACAGAGTATCTTTTTCCCTGTCTCGACCCATTGTTTCTGCTGCCCCCCTGGTGCTTTCTTCCCCAGTTTCACCAACAGAAAAGCTTTCAGTTCTTCCATTTCAGCACTGTATGCACAATCTTTCACTTCTTTATGCCAACAGCACCCGAAACACACTATATATAAGAAACCGTATATATTTTCAACGAACAATTGTCTCTGCCCGGACACGGAAAGGATTGACAGATTGATAGCTTTGTTGGAGGAGTACCGTGGTTTAGACTTACCGTCCCCTGGTTGGTGCACAGACTGGTCCCGGTCTTTTGGCACACGCCCTCTTCATCAGCTGTTAGGCAGACTTTAGCTATGCTGATGGTCAGAAAGAACAATGCGCCGCTGTTGACTGTCACAAGTTGAGGAGTAACTTATTCTCATGGTCAAACTGATATCAAACTGATATTAACTTCGTTGCTGCACTCTTGTTGCTTTCTGATCACCGTCATACAGTGCTGCTGTACAACAGTACAAAAGTATCCTTTTCTCATTTTGCATGACTAAGCTGTCACAGTGCTCTTCCACTAAACACACAACTATAATTCAACTATGATTTGTATCTTCATAAAGCATAGCCAGCTTGACTGATTATTTTTATTTCTTACACAGTCATTTCCATCAAGAAACTCCTATAAAGATGTTTATGTTTCAGAATCATGCTCAAGGGTCTCTAAACACCTTCTAGCGGTGGTAAAGCTTGTTTCCATCGCTAAAATAGCCTTACATTCATTTCCTACCAAGAAGTGCTTATCAAGATGTTTTTATACCAGAATCATGTTCAAGGTGCTCTGAACAGCTTGTTGCGGCGTGTAAATCTTATTTCCATCACTAAAATAGCATTAAAGTAATTTCCTTCAAGACTCTCTTATGAAGGAATTTTCTACGTCAGAATCATGGTCAAAGGTCTCTAAACAGCTTGTTGCGGCGTGTAAAGCTTGTTTCCATCACTAAAATAGCCTTACAGTCATTTCCTTCAAGAAACTCCTATAAAGATGTTTATGTTTCAGAATCATGGTCAAAGGTCTCTAAACAGCTTGTTGCGGCATGTAAAGCTTGTTTCCATCGCTAAAATAGCCTTACAGTCATTTCCTTTAAGAATCTCTTTTAAAGGAAGTTTAAATGTAAGAATCATGTGTAAGGTGCTCCAAGACGCTTGTTGTGGCGTGTAAAGCTTGTTTCCATATCTTAAATAGCCTTACACTCACTTCCTAACAGAAGTGTTTATCAAGATGTTTTTATATCAGAATCATGTTCAAGGTGCTCTAGCAGATTGTTGCTCTAGCAGATTGTTGCGATTGTTGTAAAGCTTGTTTCCATCACTAAAATAGAATTACAGTAATTTCCTTCAAGAATCTCATGAAGGAATTTTCTACGTCAGAATCATGTTCAAGGTGCTCTAAACAGTTTGTTGCAGCGTGTAAAGCTTGTTTCCATTGCCAAAATAGCCTTACAGTCATTTCCTTCAAGAATCTCTTATAAAGGAAGTTTATATGTAAGAATCATGTGTAAGGTGCTCCAAAAAGCTTCTTGTGGCGTGTAAAACTTGTTTCCATATCTGAAATAGCTTTACATTCATTTCCTACCAGAAGTGCTTATCAATATGTTTTCATATCAGAATCATGTTCAAGGGTCTCTAAACAGCTTCTTGCAGCGTGTAAAGCTTGTTTCCATCGCTAAAATAGCCTTACATTCTTTTCCTTCAAGAATCTCTTATAAAGGATTATTTGTAATGGTACTGTTTATAAGCCAAAACATGCTAATAGGTTTTTGTAAAGATGAACTATCTTTTTTTTTGTATTTTACCAGCAGCTAGAAGTGTTACTCTAAACATCAGCAAATTATGGGTGTTTTGGTTGTATCTTTTATATGTAAGAATCATGTGTAAGGTGCTCCAAAAAGCTTCTTGTGGGATGTAAAACTTGTTTCCATATCTGAAATAGCTTTCCTACCAGAAGTGCTTATCAAGATGTTTTTATATCAGAATCATGTTCAAGGGTCTCTAAACAGCTTCTTGCGGCGTGTAAAGGTTGTTTCAATCCCTAAAATAGCTTTACAGTCATTTCCTTCAAGATACTCCTATAAAGATGTTTCTGTTTCAGAATCATGCTTAAGGGTCTCTAAACAGCTTCTTGCGGCGTGTAAAGGTTGTTTCAATACCTAAAATAGCTTTACAGTAATTTCCTTCAAGATACTCCTATAAAGATGTTTCTGTTTCAGAATCATGCTCAAGAGTCTCTAAACAGCTTCTGGCGGCGGTAAAGCTTATTTCCATCGCTAAAACAGCTTTACAGTCATTTCTTCAAGAATCTCATAAAGGAAGTTTCTACGACAGATTCATGTTGAAAGGTCTCTAAACAGCTTGTTCCCATATCTGAAATAGCTTTACATTAATTTCCTACCAGAAGTGCTTATCAAGATGTTTTTATATCAGAATCATGTTCAAGGGTCTCTAAACAGCTTCTTGCGGCGTGTAAAGCTTGTTTCAATCCCTAAAATAGCTTTACAGTCGTTTCCTTCAAGAATCTCTTATGAAGGAAGTTTCTACGTCAGAATCATGTTTAAGGTGCTCTAAACACCTTGTTGCGGGATTAAAGTCTTGTTTCCATTACTAAAATAGCATTACAGTAATTTCCTTCAAAAATCTCTTATAACCGAAGTTTATATGTCAGAATCATGTTCAAGGTGCTCTAAACAGCTTCTTGCGGCGTGTAAAGCTTGTTTCCATCACTAAAATAGCATTACAGTAATTTCCTTCAAGAATCTCATAAAGTTAGTTTATATGTCAGAATCATGTGTAAGGTGCTCCAAAACACTTCTTGTGGCATGTAAAGCTTGTTTCCATATCTTAAATAGCTTTACATTCATTTTCTACCTGAAGTGCTTATCAAGATGTTTTTATATCAGAATCATGTTCAAGGTGCTCTAAACAGCTTCTTGTGGCGTGTAAAGCTTTTTTCCATCGCTGAAACAGCTTTACAGTCATTTCCTTCAAGAATCTCTTATAAAGGAAGTTTCTACGTCCGAATCATGTTCAAGGTTCTTTAAACAGCTTGTTGCGGCATTTAATCCTTGTTTCCATTACTAAAATAGCATTACAGTAATTTCCTTCAAAAATCTCTTATAAAGGAAGTTTATATGTCAGAATCATGTTGAAGGTACTGTAAACAGCTTGTTGCGTCGTGTAAAGCTTGTTTCCATCACTAAAATAGCATTACAGTAATTTCCTTCAAGAATCTAATAAAGTAAGTTTATATGTCAGAATCATGTGTAAGGTGCTCCAAAACGCTTCTTGTGGCGTGTAAAGCTTGTTTCCATCACAAAAATAGTCTTACAGTCATTTCCTTCAAGAAACTCCTATAAAGATGTTTATGTTTCTGAATTATGTTCAAGGGTCTCTAAACAGCTTCTTGCGGCGTGTAAAGCTTGTTTCCATCACTAAAATAGCATTACAGTAATTTCCTTCAAGAATCTCATAAAGTAAGTTTATATGTCAGAATCATGTGTAAGGTGCTCCAAAACGCTTCTTGTGGCGTGTAAAGCTCGTTTCCATCGCAAAAATAGCCTTACAGTCATTTCCTTCAAGAAACTCCTATAAAGATGTTTATGTTTCTGAATTATGTTCAAGGGTCTCTAAACAGCTTCTTGCGGCGTGTAAAGCTTGTTTCCATCACTAAAATAGCATTACAGTAATTTCCTTCAAGAATCTCATAAAGTAAGTTAATATGTCAGAATCATGTTCAAGGTGCTCTAAGCAGCTTGTTGCAGCGTGTAAAGCTTGTTTCCATCACTAAAATAGCATTACAGTAATTTCCTTCAAGAATCTCATAAAGTAAGTTAATATGTCAGAATCATGTTCAAGGTGCTCTAAGCAGCTTGTTGCGGCGTGTAAAGCTTGTTTCCATTGCTAAAATAGCATTACAGTACTTTCCTTCAAGAATCTCTTATAAAGGAAGTTTATATGTAAGAATCATGTATAAGGTGCTCCAAAAAGCTTCTTGTGGCGTGTAAAGCTTGTTTCCATATCTGAAATAGCTTTACACTCATTTCCTACCAGAAGTGCTTATCAAGATGTTTTTTATATTAGAATCATGTTTAAGGTGCTCTAAACAGCTTGCGTGTAAAGCTTGTTTCCATCACTAAAATAGCCTTACAGTCATTTCCTTCAAGAATCTCTTATAAAGGAAGTTTCGACGTCAGAATCATGTTCAAGGTGCTCTAAACAGCTTCTTGCGGCGTGTAAAGCTTGTTTCCATCGCTAAAACAGCTTTACAGTCATTTCCTTCAAGAATCTCTTATAAAGGAAGTTTATATGTCAGAATCATGTTGAAGGTACTCTAAACAGCTTGCTGCGGCGTGTAAAGCTTGATTCCATCGCTAAAATAGCCTTACAGTCATTTCCTTCAAGAATCTCTTATAAAGGAAGTTTCGACGTCAGAATCATGTTCAAGGTGCTCTAAACAGCTTCTTGCGGCGTGTAAAGCTTGTTTCCATCGCTAAAACAGCTTTACAGTCATTTCCTTCAAGAATCTCTTATAAAGGAAGTTTATATGTCAGAATCATGTTGAAGGTACTCTAAACAGCTTGTTGTGGTGTGTAAAGCTTGTTTCCATCACTAAAATAGCATTACAGTAATTTCCTTCAGTAATTTCCTTCAAAAATCTCTTATAACGGAAGTTTATATGTCAGACAGCATGTAAAGCTTGTTTCCGTCAGACAGCGTGTAAAGCTTGTTTCCATCACTAAAATAGCATTACAGTAATTTCCTTCAAGAATCTCATAAAGTAAGTTTATATGTCAGAATCATGTGTAGGTGCTCCAAAACGCTTCTTGTAAAGCTTGTTTCCATATCTGAAATAGCTTTACACTCATTTCCTACCAGAAGTGCTTATCAAGACGTTTTTATATCAGAATCATGTTTAAGGTGCTCTAAACAGCTTGCTGCGGCGTGTAAAGCTTGTTTCCATCGCTAAAATAGCCTTACAGTCATTTCCTTCAAGAATCTCTTATAAAGGAAGTTTCAACGTCAGAATCATGTTCAAGGTGCTCTAAACAGCTTCTTATGGCGTGTAAAGCTTGTTTTTAAGTAAAATCATAAGAGCATAAACGTGTACACGGGTCCGAGTTGAGCAGGCTCACAGGCTTCTCTCATTAGACTGAATTTTCTGGCTTATACACGAATTCATATATCAGTTTCTAAGAGCATTTTGATTTGTTTATTAAAAGTTGGAGGAATACCGTGGTTTAGACTTGGCGTCCCCTGGTTGGTGCACAGACTGGTCCCAGTCTTTTGGCACACGCCCTCTTCATCAGTTGTTAGGCAGACTTTAACTATGCTGACGGTCAGAGAGAAGAATGCGCTGCTGTTGCCTGTCACAGGTTGAGGAGTAACTTATTCTCATGGTCAAACTGATATCAAACTGATATTAACTTCGTTGCTGCACTCTTGTTGCTTTCTGACCACCGTCATACAGTGCTGCTTTCTGCATGTACAACAGTATCCTTTTCTCATTTTGCATGGCTAAGCTGTCACAGTGCTCTTCCACTAAACACACAACTATAATTCAACTATGATTTGTATCCTCATAAAGCACAGCCAGCTTGACTGATTATTTTTATTTCTTACACTTATCAAGATGTTTTTATGTCATAATCATGTTCATATAATAATCATGATCTAAACAGCTTGTTTCCATCGCTAAAATAGGTTTACAGTCATTTCCTTCAAGAAACTCCTATAAAGATGTTTCTGTTTTAGAATCATGTTCAAGGGTCTCTAAAGCTTCTTGTGGCATGTAAAGCTTGTTTCCATCTCTAAAATAGCATTACAGTAATTTCCTTCAAGAATCTCTTATAAAGGAAGTTTCTATGTCAGAATCATGTGTACGGTGCTCCAAACAGCTTCTTTTGGCGTGTAACGCTTGTTTCCATCACTAAAATAGCTTTACATTCAGTTCCTTCAAGAAACTCCTATAACCCTTGTGGTGTCTTTCGGGTCACGGGGACCGTTCAGTTCATTTGACTTTTTGCATTTGCCTTTGGGTCTCCGGGACCCACGCTTGTTTCATGTCAGGTCTACCACCGCGGCCCTGGCCTTCCGGTCTCCGGGACCCGTCCTGTATTTAATCGCATTTCTCTACTACCTCGGCCTTCGGGTCTCTGGGACCCGTCCCGTATTCAATCATATTTCTGTACTACCGCGGTCTCGGCCTTCAGATCTCCGGGACCCGTCCCGTATTCAATAGAATTTCTCCACTACCGCGGTCTCAGCCTTCGTGTCTCTGGGACCCATGCGTTATTCCATGGTATTTCTCTACTACCGCGGCCTCGGCCTTCAGGTCTCTGTGACCCATACGTTATTCGATAGTATTTCTCTACTGCCGCAGCTCTGGCCTTCGGGTCTCTCTGACCCGTCCCGTATTCAATCGTATTTCTCTACTGCCGCAGTGCTGGCTTTTGGGTCTCGGGGACCCGTCCCTTATTCAATCGTATTTCTCTACTGCCGCAGCTCTGGCCTTTGGTTCTATGTGACCCATACATTATTCAATGGTATTTCTCTAATACCGCGGCCCTGGCCTTCGGGTCTCTGGGACCCGTCCCGTATTCAATCGTATTTCTCTACCTCCGTCGCCCTGACCTTTGGGTCACGGGGACCCGTTCAGTTTATTTGACTTTTTGCATTGGCCTTGGCCCACGCTTGTTTCATTTTATGTCAGGTCTACCAACGCGGTCCTGGCCTTCGGGTCCCAGAGACCCGTCCCGTATTCAATTGTATTTCTCTACTACTGCGGCCTCAGCCTTCGGGTCTCTTGGACCCTTCCCGTATTCTAAGGTCTTTCTCTACTACCGCGGCCTCGGCCTTCGGGTCTCTCGGACCCCGTCCTGTATTCAATGGTATTTCTATTTACTGCCACGGCCCTGGCCTTCGGGTCTCCGGGACCCACTCTTGTTTCATTTCATGTCAGGTCTACCACCGTGGCCCTGGCCTTCGGGTCTCTCGGACCCCGTCCAGTATTCAATGGTATTTCTCTACTACCGCGGCCTCAGCCATAGGGTCCCTGAGACCCTTCCCGTATTCAATGGTATTTCTCTACTACCACGGCCACGGCCTTCGGGTCTCTCGGACCACTTCCTGTATTCAATGGTATTTCTCTACCGCCGCGGCCCTGGCCTTCGGGTCTCTCGTACCCTTCCTGTATTCAATGGTATTTCTCTACTACTATGGCCTCAGCCTTCGGGTCTCTTGGACCCTTCCCGTATTCTAAGGTCTTTCTCTACTACCGCGGCCTCGGCCTTCGGGTCTCTCGGACCCCGTCCTGTATTCAATGGTATTTCTCTACTGCCGCGTGTAGGATACTCGTAGGGTACAGATTTGATCATTGGCAAATTATCAAAGATGTTTTATCAATATTAATAAAGTTATGAATATGGTTATTAATAACTTTATCCCAGGTGAAAAAGAATTCTATTAAAAATATACTTTAATAAAGTGTACTAAGTATATTTTCTAAATTTTGTACTATTTTCGTCAAATCCAAGTATAGTTAAGTGTATTCAATTATTTATTAACTTCAACTTAACATCTATTTGACTACACTTCAAGTGTAAATAGTATACTAAAATGGAACAACTTTTTTTAAACTTCAAGTGCACTAAAATACACTAATGAAAATCAGGATTCATGAGCAATTAAGCACACTTACAGTACAATTGCATTGTATTGCCATTCTTATTGAAATACACTTAAAAAGGCATTGCAGCGCAACTTATTGTTGTGTTTAAGTATATTTTGTGCATACTGCTATCATACTTATAATTACTATAAACTGTTAATTTAGTATGCCTCTGTGATATTTCAAGTGATCTACATATGCACTTCATAAATATATTTAGTGCTTTTAAAGTGTCCCACTATGACAATAATAATGTGTTTGAAATGAAGTTCAATTACAACCTAAACATCATAAACACGTACTTTCAGTGCAATGTTATTATAGTGTTAGGTAGAAACAAATTGTTTGAAGTATATTTCATCTGTACTTTTATCCCCATTTTGTTATACTTAAGCATGAATGTTGCTATTACACTACAAGTGTATTATATTACAATTCAGTTCAAGTGCATTACATCAACAGATTATAAATTGCATTTCAGAAAAGGATCTTTATTATTGACACAAAAGTAAAACACAAAAGCAGATATTGGCAAAAGCAGGAACCTTGAACAGTTAAGGCAGCGTCAAGAGAAAAAAAAAAGAATATGAGCGATATCCGTTGTACTCGGACATACACTCCGCTGTGGACGATGTCTTGCAAGCGGTTTCAGGAAAGTGGCGCCAGTGTTTGTTTGTGTGTGTGCTCGCGCATGTGTGTGTGGCGGCCCACCCCCGCTAAGCTCCGACCTGCAGAGGAGCAGAAGAAAGTAGCTGCATCTTCACCAAAATGAAGGCTGAAAAACAGAACTATTATGGTAAAAATATTTACTCGCCATGTGGCAGATAGCCACATAGATAGATATAATTTGTTATTATTTAAATATAATATTTAGTTTTTAATAAATAATTGTTGTACAGAGTCTGCAGTCTATCGCACAAACACTCTAGTAATAATGCAAACATTTGACGGTCAGTACCAATTGCCTGGGGGAACATACGTTCCACAAACGGCAATTCCACAACTGTACAACAGCGTCAAAGACGACATAGCCTACTAAAGGAGATCAAAGACACATTGTGGATATTTAAAATATCTCCCAGTTCTAGTGTTAAAAATTCCTTAGAAATAAAAGTTTATTGATCTTTGAAAAAGTGTACCTGCATTATTATGCCATTATCATTATATTAGATGAAAATGGTCTCAGGATGACAAGATTATGGTTTATCACAATAATTTCTGGGACAATTTATCGTCCAGCAAAACTTGTTATCGTGACAGGCCTACTCTCTTTATACTGGACCAATGTTGCTTGGTTTGCAAAAGGTTATTTCCATGCAGCTCCATGCAAATCCTGTCCAGTTAATTCAAACAAAAAAAAACTAGTCCAAAGAGTACAGCCATACCAACGATGCCTTTAGGGACAACTACGCTGTTTAGTTGACGGCGCAGTCTCTCTGGCCCTTTCACTGGAAGAGCCTGTTTTTTAGAGCAAGTGCTTTGTTGGTAAGTTTCCCTCCATCAAGTTCCGTGCAAATCTTTTGGATCAAAGCGAGAAGCAGCTGAAGTTCAGGGCATACTGTACATTAATCCAAACAGCGCAGCAACAGGTAATGCTACATTATAAAGATCTTGCAACATCTTGATGCCTTCAAGGACAATACCAATGTCCCCTGGTTCATCACTTGAAGCATGTTCTTTAAGAACATAAATCCCAACGCTGGTTTCTTCAATGGCCTCGTTGATGGCGTTTTCATCCATGCCCTATTAAAAAAAAAAAAAAAAAAAAATGGCAGTCAATAAGACCAATCGAGAAACAAATACACAAGTACTAAATCATAAGGGAGTAGCAAGTAGGGCTAACGATTTTAGAAAATAATCTAATTGCGATTTTTTTCCACAAATATTGTGATTGCAATTTAATATGCAATATTTTTTTAAGGTCTTTGTCTTCTGTATTATTCAACAAAGACAAGTAATACATCCTTGTATAGTATGAAAAACACAAGATTAGATAGATTAAACAAACTGTTATTTCCTGGAGGCCAGGTCTGTATGTGATGATGAAATAAGGTGATTCATGAATTTATACAAATGACATCTTTTATTTAACTACTTCAATCACAGTAGTATATTGAGCACTGACCAAGCTTGGTGTAAATGTTCATATGGAAGTCTGAAAAAAAACACACAAACTAAAGTGCAGATTGCAAAAATATGCGGCTTTACCACACTTAGTACTACTTAGATTATTTAATTATTATTAACTGTAATAAACATATATAAACATGTGGATTGCATTGTTTTTTTAAACACTACACTTTGAAGTCAACTACTGGTGTACACTGTCATATGGGTACATATTTCTCTAAGAATATTACAACATGGTTACTACAAAGGTACTAGCCTTGCTGTCAACTTCAAATCACGTAGGAAAGAGATTGACAGTAAAGACAAAGAAAGATACAAATATGAAGATAAGTAAAAAAAATAAATAGAGGAAAGGTTAAAACTGAGACAAAAAGATGAATATAGTAGGAGAAAGATGAAAAATAAATAGACGTTGGGCCTTACAATTTGTATGCCGTTCTTGCCAATAAATTGTGGTATGTAAAATATTTTACATAACCTTTCCACAATTCTAAAATCTTATAGTTTTTCAAAAAAGAAATAACACTAAACAACCTTGGTGTTTTAATGTTTCTGATACTGTTAAAGTTTAAAATGGCGATATCTGTGAGAGTAGGTCCATTTTCATTTGTAAACAATTGAGAAACAAATAAATGTTTCCATCTGTAACATTCAATTATTTTAGGAAATATACAAAGAAAAAAGAAATATGACAGCACTTACCACTATAAAGCATTTAATTGTGTATGCTGTTCAAATAGGATCCTATGAAAGAAAACCTTTAGAATCAGTGAGGTGAACCAAGCACATTGACTCAATAATTAAAAGACCACACAAAAGAAAGCACACAACAAAGACACAACGGTGGGCTAAAATCCAGTTTGAGTCCGACCTTAAAAACGCTGCCTGAGAGAGATTTAGGAAAATTACATGATAAACAAAGAGTTCCCATACACTGTGCTAACGTTGTTGCCCCGATACATTTTCATGTCAGCAGCACCCTCCCGCATATAACCGACACACACACACACGCACACGCACACACACACACACACACACACACACACACACACACACACACACACACACACACACTGTAACTGGATAACCGACAGCTTTAGCTACAACACACGTTCGTTCTTACCCAACTTTACATTGAACTTGTAAGCCTGTGCTAGCCAACCTTACCTATTAGCAAACCAACATATAACGTTATGCCCAAACAACTCGACGGACCTTTTTTTTTGTTACATAAAGTAACGTTACAACAGCATCAATGTAATCTAAATGTTGCGAACTAAACCCGACCACTTAACACTAATTCTTATGAGGCTGACTGGCTCCTCTTCACCGGCTGCCATTAACATTACGTTAGCTACATTGAAATACTGTTGTTAGGAGCAGGACCGTCAGGGGGAGAAACCCAATTATTAATGCTAAACTAAGTAGTTACTAGTTAGTGATGGTATTACCTAACTTAGTTACAAGAAAACTAATATATTTATAGAATGCACAAACAAGTGAACGGACTTTTGTAACTGTTACATGCAGTACAAAACATTATGAACGTGAACAAAATCATTTTGATTGATGTTAACTTACATTTTCGTGAAGGAGACAACTAGGGTTGGGTATTGTTTTTTTTTTTTTTGATTCCGGTGCTAAACTTTTAAAACGGTGCCGGTGCCTAAACGGTGCCTAAACGGTGCCTAAACGGTGCCTGAACCGGTACTTTTCAATAAAGTTAAAAAAAAAAAAGAAGAAGAAAAAAAATAAGGGTAGTAAACAACAGTCAGTGACTTGCTAAGGCCCTGGTCAAAATTAAAGATTTAATAATAACGTAATAACTATAACAATAACAATAACTTATTTCACCAGTAAATTGCTGTTGAACCCCAGATGGGAAAAGGGTATTTTACAATTACTGTCAATGCACCACGAGGCTACCTGTTTTAAGTGAATCTGTGTTGTTTAATTCCGACAACGGCAGCTGTGTTGTTTAATTCCGACCATATAAACATACTGTATATCTATGAATTGCAACGGCAGCTGCTGCGCTGCAGAGCAGACTGTTACATCCCGCTGTTGAAGTCTTCCACAGTGAAATACAGTCACACTTTACACTGTTTAATGTTAGCTGTCAGCATTTTGATTAATCCAGCTGCTAGCTAAAGGTAGGCTAACGTTACATGCTGTCAGGTGTAGTGTAAAGTCAGGCACCGAAATGAGGCACCGAAACTTTCGTTCTTATTCGGTCTCGTTACTACCGTTTACGTCGGCACCGGTTCCCTATTGGCACCGAGTTTCGGTACCCAACCCTAGAGACAACACATGGCTGCTGTAGAATTAATCCTGCACGCAGTCAACACATGCTCAACATTCTTCTTCACATTCTTCTTGTTTTGGCGATGTCCTTGTTGAAACAGTTATTATAGACAGTATATAAACGGTTGGTGTCAGTGCCCGGGAAGTGCCACCCACACTTCCTGGCGCCATTTGATTCAAATATACCATTTCCGGTAGTGACCAAACTTAATTCGATCATTTAAAATGTTCAATTCAATCAATTTCAAAAACAACTGAAGTCTACATGATTGAACCATGTTCTTGAAAGGAATATAAATAAATTGCATAGCATATTCTAAATTCATTTTTGTAAATTCAAAGACCTGCTATTTCCCATTTTTTCAGTGTACTTTGATATGCTAATAAAATTACACTTATATTTAGTGCACTTTGTTTACAGTGTACTAAGATTACACTACTGATGAAGTGAAATTAGTGTACACTTTCAAAAATTATACTAACTGTATTAAAAATAAGTGTACTTACTATAAGTACACTAAGTAACCACTTTACATTTTTGTATTTTAACACATTTTATTAAAGTACTCTGATATGCCACTAAAAATACACTTATTTTAGAGTGTACTGTATAAAGTGCAGAAGTCACACTTCTAATGAAGTGAGATTATAGTACACTTTAAAAAAGTATACTAACAATTAATTTCCCAAAAAATATACTTACCATAAGTACACTGAATTGCCACTCTAAGTATGTCAAATTTAATACACTTAAAAAAAAAAAACTTCTATACAATTTAAAATACATTAACAACAAAGTACACTTTCAAAAAGTACATTTAAAAAATAATTTGATTACTGCTAAATTAGTATATTTACTTTTTGGACTCTGAAGTTGAACTTAATTACATCTATTTTGAAGTATACTTTTAAAAAGTACATATTAACTACTCTTTAAATAAAGCACAACAAGTAGAAGCATACTTGTTTTATACTTCATGTACTTCATTCATATTTCTAATACACTAAAGTATACTACTTTTTTACCTGGGATCAAATCGACACACAATCAAAACGGGGCACCACCCTGCAAGTCAAGGACCAATAATCAAACTGTGGAACAGTCTCATTTCTGTGGTAATCCTTTAAAAGGAAACAAAGGAAGGGGTGATTTCGATCACGGACCTGTTCCGGCAGCATGTGTCATGGACACGTCTGTGTCTGTGTGTGGGTGTCTGTGTGTGTGTGTGTGTGTGTGTGTGTGTGAGAGTGAGTGAAAGTGGAGGGGGCGGTGTCGAAATGTAGTCTTACACAAAAACAACTACCAAAATGGCTACTCCTGTGAGCTGCACATAACTATTTACCCTCAAGAGGGCGGTAGTGGTGCTGGGTGCACAAGGAGGGGCTGAAGAAGCCAAGGGGGGGTTGCTGGGCAACACGCACGCTTAGCCTAGCCCGTATGCTAGGTCATGTGTTAGCTCTGTACAAACGTAAGCCGACTCCACGTGGTTAAGCTAGCAGTGCTAGCTCGGGAGCTACGTGGCTAGCTTATGTGTGTGTGTGTGTGTGTGTGTGTGTGTGTGTATATATAATAGTAGTATAGTAGTAAAAGAAGAAAGTGTAAAGAAAGAGGCACTCTGATCTTAGTTATTGATAATGACCAACCCTCCTCAGCCACTCAGGTCTGGACCACACGTGTAGTTGGGACAGACTCTGAGACTTTTGTATTGCTGAGGGAAAATGGTCACTAACCACTCCAGTGGCTAACAGCTATTTTCCGCGATTATCTCGCAGTAACTAAACTCCGTGAAAGGAGTGATTTAAGGTAGCGATTACAGTTTTACCAATCTACTCAACACAACATAATCAACAGTATCGTGATCAATGATACATTCACAGAAACAGATTAATAATCACATATAGACCAGTACATAATTAAAATCACAGATCACATTAATGGCAACAAGTGGTAGCAAACCCTTTGCTCATTAATAAAACACACTATTTATCTCTGCACAGACGTAAGCCTTCTTACTGTATCTTCAGTCCGTTTGTTCCTGTCCATAGATTTCCACAGAAATGAAACAGAACGGGTTCCTTGCGCTCGTCAGCGGCCACGGAGAAACTTCCCTCCAAAAAGGCAACAAGGGGGCAAGTTTAGTCGACTTTGAGAAGAAAAACGTTGTTTCCTTCTCACTGCAGAAACACTGGTGCATTTTCAAGGATCCACCGAAATTAAATCCACTTTCTCCAGGAAATAGAAGTTCAGCAGAAGCGCTTGCGTGCCTTCTGTCAGCAACGTGAGTTGCAAGCGAAGACAAAGGATTTTTGGGTGATCAGGCTTATTTATAGGTTAAGACTTTATGCTGTGTTTATGGTCCCGCTGACCCAATAGGAAGACTCGAAACTCTTGAAAGTGTCGAGACTACAATCTTGTAGTTCTTTGACTTCCTGCCAGTTGTCCCCTCTGGCTGGGACTTTTGCATAGAGGTGTGAACTCACCAGGCTGAGGCGCTTGCAGGTAGGCCTGTCTTTTGTCTTTGAGCTCTTTGTCTCTGAACATGTGCCAAATGTGTCTTGTATCCAGAGGTCAGTTTAATCTGGAGGCCTTTTGGTTCAAATCAGATTTAACACCACTGGTGGTTCCTGGCCTTCCGCCTACAAGGCCTTTGTGGCGCGCTGGCGACGACGACGAGGATACGCAACCGAGGGTGCAGAGAGTGCCCGGCAAGCGAAAGAGGTGTCAACTCTGTCCAAAGCCGACGGAGTGCAAGACGCACACTGTGTGCGGTGGCTGCAAGAGATACATCTGCGGGAGCTGCACACAAGCCCACTGCGTGGAATGCGCAAGACAGTATATTTTGACTACAGTGACTATTTTGAATAAAAACCTTTTGGGATACTTATGTGCTGTGTGAGATGTGAGATAATGTTACGCACCCAGCCCACACACACCCTGGCCCACGCACGCACGCACACACGCACGCACATACCCCACACCTGCAGGGTCTCCGAGAGCCGAAGGCCGATGGGTTGTAGCGAGAAAATCCAAAAGCAAACAAACGTGATGTTGACGTGAAATGATACACATGAGGGTCCCAATGGACCCGGAGCACAACGTGAGCATAGTAGAAAAGTAAATAAACTAAAGAAGTGACACAAAGGACCACACAAGGGATATCAGAATCATGTGAATTGAACTCAAACAAATATGGTGGAAATGTTCCCATGTTACCATACAATACCATGTTCCCACCACTACAACAGCGTTGCAGTTATTTCTTACCAGATGCTCTTCATAAAGATGTCAGAATGATGTGAATTGACCACAAACAGCTTCTTGTGGCGGAAATACCATGTTCCCACAACTAAAACAGCTTTGCAGTCATTTCTTACCAGATGCTGTTATGAAGATGTTTCTATATCAGAATCATGTGAATTGAGCACAAACAGCTTCTTGTGGTGGAAAACCCTTGTTTTCAACACTAAAACAGCTTTATAATAATTTCTTACCAGATGCTGTTATGAAGATGTTTTTCTATATCAGAATCATGTGAATTGAGCACAAACAGCTTCTTGTGGTGGAAAACCCTTGTTTTCAACACTAAAACAGCTTTGTAATCATTTCTTACCAGATGCTGTTATGAAGACGTTTTTCTATATCAGAATCATGTGAATTGCGCTAAAACAGCTTCTTATGGTGGAAATAATTTGTTTTCATTACTAAAACAGCTTTGCAGTCATTTCTTACCAGATGCCGTTATAAAGCTGTTTCTAGGTCAGAATATTGTGGATTGAGCTAAAACAGTTTCTTGTGGTGGAAATACCTTGTTCTCACCAGGAAAAAAGCATTCCAGTCAGTTCTTACCAGAAGTTGTTGTGAAGATGTTTGTATGTCAGAATCATGTGAATTGAACTCAAACTGTTTCATGTGGTGGAAAACCCTTGTTTTCACCACTAAAACAGCTTTGCAGTTATTTCTTACCAGATGCTCTTCATAAAGATCTTTGTATGTCAAAATCATGTGAATTGAGATACAACAGCTTCTTATAGTGGAAGTACCATGTTCCCACCACTATAACAGCGTTGCAGTCATTTCTTTCCAGATGCTCTTTATAAAGATGTTTCTATGTCAGAATGATGTGAATAGAGTTAAAACAGATTCTTGTGGTTGAAATAATTTGTTTTCATTACTAAAACAGCTCTGCAGTCATTTCTTACCAGATGCTGTTATGAAGCTGTTTCTAGGTCAGAATGATGTGAATTGAGCTAAAACAGCTTCTTGTGGTGGAAAAAAATTGTTTACATCACTAAAACAACTTTGCTGTCATTTCTTACCATCTGGTTCTTTATAAAAGATGTTTCTATGTCAGAATCATGTGAATTGAGCTAAACCAGTTCCTGTTATTCCTTTAACAAGAAGTTGTTGCAGAAGAAGGTCGAAACACGCAAAAGATGCTGAATGACTCTTTTGTTAAGCTGGAGTTTGGGCTTTACGTGAAAGTTGATTGCATCATCAAACGCATCGATGACGCGCCAGGCTGAAACAGAAACTCGTATCTCCATCCTGGAAGATGACTTTGCTCCGCTTAAAGGGAAATTGGCCGCACTCGAGAAGCTTAACTTGGCACTTATGGAGAAGGTTACGGATCTGGAGGGACGTTCCAGACGGGACAATATCAGAATCCTCAACCTCAAGGAGTCTGTCGAGGGAAGTGACCCCATACTTTTCTTTGAAACTTTCATCCCGAAATTGCTTGAGTTGTTAGTCCCGAATATCGCAATTGACCGTGCACACCGAGGTCTTGGTACTCCTTCGGATGGTCGGCCTCGCCCTGTTATCATCAAGATTCATCGCTCTAGAGACGTCGCTACAATTCTGACCGCTGCTAGAGATCTTTCAATCCGATCTGCGCTGAGCTTATTAAGAAAGGCATCCGCTTCCAAATGAACTTCCCAGCCGTGTTGGTCTTCAAAGCAAACGACACGCAGAAGACCTTCAGAGACCTGAAAGACGCCAAAGCCTTTATGGACGGTAATTTGTGAACTCTTTTGGCTTTTCGTTTTACCGGTAATATGATTCATGCAACGGTTATGTTTATTCAATGATGGGTGTGTGCCAAAAGGAATGGGAGAGTTTTCACATGTGGTAACCGTTACTATCGTGAAGTTTGTTAGTTAAGCTGGAATATTGAACAGGTGCATATCTTTTCTCTGCACTTTCGATCGATTAATAGATTTAGTTTTTCATTTGTTTCACAGGAGTTTTAGACATGGGTGCGCCCAATCTTATCCTTGTTCTGTTTTTGTTTTGTTCTAATTTTAGGTTTTCAAAGCCTGAACCAGAGAAGTTCCTATTTCCTCCCCATCTTTTTCCCTATGGAAAGTTTGCTTTTCTTGTTTACTGCATAGTTTACCTTGCTATTACTTTTTAAATGGTTGATGGTGCAAAGTTGAATATTCTTAGCCTCAATACAAGGGGCCTAAATAACCCAGTGAAACGAGTTGCTGTTTTGGACTTTTTGCGGAAACAAAGAATTAATATAGCCTTCCTTCAAGAGACTCATCTGTTAAAAAGGGATACAAATCGCATGTCTAATCGCTTTTTCCGTGTAGTTGCCTGCTCGTCAGCTCTAAATAAGTCAAAAGGGGTGGCTATCATATTTCAGCGTAATTTGCGCTTTAAGTTGTTGGATACTTGGGCAGACCGCAAAAGGCAGAATAACAGTTGCGAAAGTTCATATAGAAAATAGAAATGTTGCATTCGTCTCAATTTATGCCCCTAATACTTTTGAAAAAGAATTTTATGAACAGATCACTAAGGTACTGCTGGAGCTCTCTGACTTCAAACTCATAATAGGTGCTGATTTTAATGCTGTTGTTGACTATTCAGTTGATAGATCGGGACATTCCGTAAATTTAGATCAAAAACGTGCTTCTGAGGCTTTATGTTCCTGGATTAATGATACTGGGGTGGTGGATCTCTGGCGTGTATTAAATCTTGGTGTTAAAGGCTTCACCCATTTTTCATCAAGACAAATCTTTCTCTCGAATTGACTTTATTTTTTCTTCTAGAGATTTGTTTTATTATATTGTTAATGTTAATTTATTACCAATGGCTTTTTCTGACCATAATGCAGTGATTGCTTCTGTGTTGTTAAATTCAAATTCAGGTCGGGCCCCTGGATGGCGTTTTAACACCACGCTACTCCGAGATGAAGCATTTAAAACCAAGTTTTCAAGTCCACTATCAGACTTTGTAAATATAAATAAAGGTTCTGTGGAGGACCCGAGGACAGTCTGGGATGCTGTTAAAGGTTTTATTAGGAATTTTACTGTATGTTATGCCTCTAACATAAGGAAAGCTCGTTCATCCAGATTACACAATTTAGAGTCCAAATTATCAGCATTAGATAGCCTATTACAACAAAGTTATGATGTTGTACTATTTTAATGGGGCTAGACCCAGCTGTTTATTAGCCCTTAGATTGCGGTCCAATGAACATTTTGCGAATATCAGAGCAATTAAGTCCAAAAATGGTGATATTCTTAGTGAATTAATTAACAGGTTAATGCTACTTTCCGCAGCTTTTATGCTGATTTATATAGCTCTTGTGACAATTTTCTAAACAAAATACTGTTTTCTAAGCTGCCTGAGGAAGACTCTCTAGAATTAAACACCCCCATTACCTTACAGTGGGGGAAATAAGTATTTGACCCCTTGCTGATTTTGCAGGTTTGCCCACTTACAAAGAATGCAAAAATCTACAATTTTAATCATATGTACATTCTAACAGTGAAAGACAGAATCATATGAATTTATTAAAATTGATAACCATCTGATGAGGAAAAACAAGTATTTGACCCCCTGGACAAACAGCAAGTATTCTGGCTCCTACAAGCCAGTTAGTCTTTCTTTAAGACACAGCCCCAATCCGAACCAATTATCTACATCAAATACACCTGCCTCACCTCGTTACCTGTATAAAAGACACCTGTCAACACCCAAACAACCAGCATCCAACATCACCACCATGGGCAAGACCAAAGAGCTTTCTACGGACATCAGGGACAAGATTGTTGATCTGCACAAGGCTGGGATGGGCTACAAGAGAATCGGAAAGCAACTTGGAGAGAAAAGATCAACTGTCGGTGCAGTTATCAGGAAATGGAAGAAGCACCACACCACGCCAACCTCCCTCGGTCTGAGCCTCCACACAAGATCTTGCCTCGTGGGGTGTCCCTGATCATGCGAACGGTGAGGAATCATCCCAAAACCACAAGGGGGGAACTGATGAATCAACTGAAGGCAGCTGGGACCACAGTTACAAAAGAAACGGTTGGTAACACACTACGCCGTCATGGATTGAAATCCTGCAGCGCACGCAAGGTCCCCCTGCTCAAGAAGAAACATGTACAGGCCCGCATGAAGTTCACCATTCACCACCTGGACGACTCAGAAGAGGCCTGGAAGAAGGTGATGTGGTCAGATGAGACCAAAATAGAACCTTTTGGCCTCAACTCAACTCGTGTTTGGAGGGCAAAGAACACCGAGTACAACCCAAAGAACACCATCCCCACCGTCAAGCATGGTGGTGGCAACATCATGCTTTGGGGGTG
The DNA here is from genome assembly GCF_004354835.1 of Perca flavescens. NCBI lineage: Eukaryota > Metazoa > Chordata > Actinopteri > Perciformes > Percidae > Perca > Perca flavescens. The sequence goes on from NC_041348.1 coordinate 6,208,751, forward strand.
CTTTTCAGCCAAGGGGACGGGACAACTCCATCGTATTGAGGGGAGGATGGACGGGGCCATGTATCGTGGAATTCTGGACCGACATCTCCTTCCCTCAGTGAGAGAGCTGAAGATGGGTCGAGGATGGGTGTTTCAGCACGACAACGACCCTAAGCACACCGCCAAAGCAACAAAAGAGTGGCTGAAGAAGAAGCACATCAAGGTTCTGGAGTGGCCTAGCCAGTCTCCAGACCTGAATCCGATTGAAAATCTTTGGAGGAGCTTAAAATTCGAGTTGCAAGGCGACAACCTCGGAACCTGAATGATTTGGAGGCTGTCTGCAGGGAGGGTGGGCCAACATCCCTGCCGAAATGTGCACAAACCTTGTCACCAACTATAAAAACCGTTTGACATCTGTGCTGGCCAATAATGGCTTTTCTACAAAATATTAACATGCTGTTTGTCCAGGGGGTCAAATACTTGTTTTTCCTCATCAGATGGTTATCAATTTTAATAAATTCATATGATGTGATTTTCTGGAATTTTCTTTGGGATTCTGTCTTTCACTGTTAGAATGTACATATGATTAAAATTGTAGATTTTTGCATTCTTTGTAAGTGGGCAAACCTGCAAAATCAGCAAGGGGTCAAATACTTATTTCCCCCACTGTAGATGAGCTTAAGGAGGCAGCTCTTGATATGTGTAGCGGCAAGTCCCCTGGGTTGGATGGAATTCCACCAGAATTTTATACTACATTCTGGGACAGTTTGGGCCCACTAGTCTTAAATATGATCTAAGCCGCTATTGAGAGAGGGTCCTTTTCCAGGGATGTGAATATTGCAGTTATTACGCTTTTGCTTAAAAAAGACAAGGACCCCAATGATTGTTCAAATTATAGGCTTCTATCACTTCTAAATGCTGACTTGAAAATTTATGCTAAATTGCTCGTGCGGAGGCTCCAGCCGGCCATGACTAAGCTTGTTAACTGTGACCAGACAGGCTTCATTAGAACTAGATTAGCATCTGATAGTGTTAGGAGGTTACTCCATATAATTCATGGGTCATCTTCGTTGACTCTTCCTACCGCGGTTCTTTCCCTAGATGCTATGAAAGCCTTTGATCGTCTGGAATGGCCATATTTGTGGTCAGTGTTGAAGCTCATGGCTCTGGGGTCCTCTTACATTCATATGGTCAAGGTGCTGTATGCGAACCCCACAGCCATGGTTTTGACAGGTAAGACTTGTTCTTCACTGTTCAACATAGCCAGAGGTTCTCGACAGGGATGCCCCCTAAGCCCGCTTCTTTTTGCACTCTCGCTAGAGCCACTGGCCCAGACAATATGCATAGATAAGGTATCACCCCTATCACAATGTGTGGGTGCAACCATCATATTTCATTATATGCAGATGACATCCTAATTTTTTTAGGCAACTCACTGCAGTCCATTCCTAACATTTTAACTATTTTTGGCAGTTTTGGCGAGATTTCCGGATATAGAATAAATTGGTCAAAGTCTGCACTTCTTAGTGGAAGAAGTGCAGACTTTGACGCAATGAGAAACTCAGCATTACCCTCCGGTATACCAGTGGTTAAACAATTTAAGTATTTGGGCATTTTGATTGGTGCTTCTTTGCAATATATAATTAAGACCAACTATGAGGGCATCCTGTCTAAAATTTCCTGTAACTTGGATAATTGGTCTTCACTTCCAAATTCTCTTAGATCGCGCATCTCGATTATCAAAATGAATGTACTCCCTCGAATTAACTTTGTGAGCTCTATGCTGCCCTTGCCTCCCCCTTCTCGTTTTTGGGATAGGCTACAGAGTATAATTACTAAATTTGTATGGAATGGCAAACGTCCACGTCTTAAACTTTCCATGATGCAACGAGATAGATTTGCTTGTGGACTTGCACTTCCGAATTTTAAGCTATATCACTGGGCTTTTACATTACGTCCCCTGCTTAGCTGGTATAATGACAAAATGGATGTTTCGTGGCGTTCCTTGGAGGGAAATCTAGGTCTTCCTCTGAAGTTAGATGAAGTTTTATTTGCCAATATTCCTCTAAAAAAGTGTACGCTCCATTTCGGTCCTTTAGTGTCACACGCTCTGTCAGTCTGGAGAGCAGCAGAAAAAGCTTGTAATATCCGTTCTAATTGGAATCCCTACTCTCCTATCTTTAATAATGATGGTTTGCTAATTGGTAAGCGCCCTATAAAGATTGGCCAGTGTCGTCAGTGGTTTGACAAAGGAATTCACTCCTTTGGTGATTTAATGGGTGACAAAGGCCTTCACTCCTTTGAAGAACTTTCCATTCAATTTAACCTTCAGAGCTCTACCTTTTTTTTTTTTTACTTACAGTTGAGGGCAGCCATGAAGGCTTATGGGGTCCCTTGGTTGGCTCCTCTTAAAGACCACCCTTTACTTAAAGTGTTACGTGAGACCCGGGGTACAAGAGGTTTGGTTTCTAAATTATATAACTTTTTTCTGGAAAAAATGCTTCCTCCTCTGACAGACTCTTCTTGGCAGGCAGATATTCCGGACCTTTCCCAGTTTTAATTGGGACAGTGTTTGGGCTATGGTAATGCATGCCTCAAGGAATCTGGATCAACAAATCCATTTATCTGTAGTACTTAAATATATTTGTGTATATTTTGAAATATGTTCTGTAGGTTTGTTTATTTATTTTATATAATTTCTGTATCTTTTGTTATCCCACTGATAGTGCCCTTTATAGACTTATTTTTTTTTAATTCTTTATCATTGATTTATTCATTTTTATTTCGTACTGGCGTAACTGCTGATTGTTTCTTTGTCATTATGTCATGTTTAAACGATGTTAAAACAATAAAAATTTGATAAAAAAAAAAAAAAAACTCTGAAATTCTTATTTTAACTAATTGAATGTAGCTCTATTACTTCTAGATAGGAGAGCAAATTAGATTTGGGTTCAATTAACGGATTTGTCTTTATACAAATTTAGCGCACAGTTGGCTGGAGCCTTTTAAAAATTCTATTGCCAAGGACTGCTTTCACTGTAGTGTAGTTGTGTACATGACAATATAAAAAAAGACATAAGTTTCAAAATAAGCTGTACCGTTGAAAAAGGAGGTTTGAGAGGGAGGTGTAGGTGGCTGGCTGAGACCAGTAGAGGTGTCGGTAAGAACAGTTCAGTCACTTTTAATTCCACAAGTTTTTATTCCAAGTAACATCAAGGTAACTGGTATAGGTGTGTGTGGGTGTGTGTTTTCTGAGGGGGAAAGGATATGGGATATAGTTAGCGTCACAATGCCACAATTAATTTGGATAACAAACAATACATACATTATCTGCTCAGTTATTAAACTAACAATGACAAACTATTCAAATGCACTTCTTTTAATTTCTTTCACAGGTAACTTAAATGAGCAATGTAAACCTATTTCAACTGTTCAATACAAACAGCACACAAACAGAAATTAATGCAATATAACAGCACCTTAACAGCACAAACAGAAAAGCAATGCAAGATTAGCACTCGCCTTACAGTAGCGTTTTTAGTAAAAACGTATGAAACTTACATAGCTCAATAACGCACACAAGGCAGGAGACACAGCATTTCCAGCAGCAACATCCTCCGTGTGGTTTGAACAAAGGGAAGGGACTGTGTGCACAGGTGCTGTCTAATACAGTCTGCGGCTGATTGAGGCTAATTAATTGAAGTGGTGAACTACAGGGGGAACGGAGTGGCAAAGAAAAGGGGGCATGGCAACTGCAGGACAGAGCTGAAATCTTCCAAACAACAGTGTTTAAAATTAGTTTTTCTTGATTACTTTGATGCAGCGGTCAACTCAAACTCCACATTTTTCTAAACCGTTAACACACAGGCTGGATCAGTGGCACTGATGGTCAAAATGACAGTTTGTTTGCAAAAGGCTCCAACCGTGCCAAAACATTTTAAATATGCAACAAAAGCAAATTTTGCCTTCAAACAACACAACTTGCAAACAAGTGTACGAGCTCTTCCAATCAACCATTACAGTGGACAACAAAATACAGCACTCCGTGAGAATCAGTGCACCATTGCAGCCCATTACTGTACATAGCTTTTATACTAGTGACATTTGTTGTCAAATTTACCTTGTTGCAAAGAATTGGATCCAGAATCGTAAATGCTTTAATGCAAATTTTATTGATTCCATTGATTGTTATTTTCAAACTGTGGCTGAAAACTGAAATCCTGTAAATATTACACAAAATACATGTAAACCAAAATTAAATCTATAGTTAAAGAAATTAAGAAAATAAAATCTATTACAGTAAAGTAAACATTACTGTAGAGTATAAGAAATAGCCACTATTGATATTCAGTCTCTTCTGTCTTGACGATGGGGCCACATGGCCTCATCCACATCACATTCAATATCTTCTCATTCAATGCACCAAGGGAAAAATCTTCTTGCAGGCCTTATCCAACCTTGACATTTCTCTGCACAGATTTCTTGGGCAGCAGCATTCATTGCATTCAGCAAGGGCATTTGCTCATAGGGACGCTGATCATAAACCTTCCACCTCCAAGCACTGAAGAACTCCTCTATGGGATTCAAAAAAGGGCTATATGCTGGAAGGAACTGCATCATCATCCGAGGGTGTACTGCAAACCACTCATTGACAAGGCGAGAGTGGGGGAATGCCACATTTTCCCCGATAATGACAGAGTGGCATGCCAGGTCTCAACAGCCCTCTCTCCTCAGGTGGGCTCAGCCGGTCATGAAGTGCATCCAGGAATGTTATGAGGCACTTGGTGTTGTATGGGCCAATAGTGGGGATACGGCATAGGACACCATCATTGGAGATGGCAGCACACATGGTTATGTTGGCACCCCTCTGACCTGGAACTGTGACAGTGGCCCTGTACCCAATGAGGTTCCTTCCATGTCACCTCACTTCATGGAGATTGAAGCCGGCTTCATCAACATAAATGAAGACATAGGGTACAAGCGGCTGAAATGGGTTTCCTCAGGAGGGTGGCTGGCGTCTCCCTTAGAGATAGGGTGAGAAGCTCACTCATCCGTGAGGAGCTCGGAGTAGAGCCGCTGCTCCTTTGCGTCGAAAGGAGCCAGTTGAGGTGGTTCGGGCATCTGGTAAGGATGCCCCCTGGGCGCCTCCCTAGGGAGGTGTTCCAGGCACGTCCAGCTGGGAGGAGGCCTCGGGGAAGACCCAGGACTAGGTGGAGGGATTATATCTCCAACCTGGCCTGGGAACGCCGGGATCCCCAGTCGGAGCTGGTTAATGTTGCTCGGGAAAGGGAAGTTTGGGGTCCCCTGCTGGAGCTGCTCCCCCCGCGACCCGACACCGGATAAGCGGACGAAGATGGATGGATGGATGGATGGATAATGTGCCCCCTCAGCTTCAAGCTCCATTATTCTCCAAGTAAAAAAAGGCTAATTACAATGAAAAGGGACTCCAGTTGACTCCAACTGCATGATATGACAAGGCATTACAGTATACTGTAGTAAGGTTTCCTTACCTCCACATATTGGCATCTGGCCTCCTTCACAATGTCAGAGTTCCTTTGAAATGGAACTGTATAGAGCTGCTTCATAGCCATATGGTTCCTTCTTAGGATGCGGTCAATGGTGGGCACACTCACGTTGTTGATGTTCCTAAACAACCATGTTCACAGCAGCTACCTCCTGCTCAGCACTAAAAATTATCCCTCTACCACCAGAGAATGGTAGCCTTTGGATTCTATAAAGAATACAGGTAATGGGAATGAGGGAACAATTACATAAAGTAGATCACTGAAGATATTTTTGTATATACAGTACAGCAACATTACCGGTTTTCCTGTTGAAAAATTCTGACAATGGATATGACAGTGTTTCTGTTCAGAACAGGTTGGACTCTTTGTCCAGCTTCTCTAAGTGAAAGGCCATGATTGATAACGTGATCAATAACAGTTGCCTGAATTTCATCAGAAACCTGAACCCTTCCAACTATACCTCCACCTCGCACTTGGACTCCTCTTCCTCAGACCACTCTCACTCTCACTCTCACTCTCACTCTCACTCTCACTCTCACTCTCACTCTCACCTCTCCCATCCATGTTGGCAAAGAACAACACAGACGCTGCACCTTTAAGGCCTGCAGACTGATTGCTAATTGAAGATTTGTGTGAAGGAGTGTCAAACAGGTGCTTCAGTGATTTCATACTGATGTAGGTAGTTTCTAATAGTTAGGAACAGATAGCTTCTGTTTGGTTACCATAGCTAAAACAATGGAGTTTGGTCTGCTTGAATGATGTCCGTGTTAACTGTTGAGAATGAGAAATGGTTAACACATTTGCTCTGCTGAGACAGTGATGATGAAAACCAAGTAGATCCCAGTTTCTTTAAGCAGGTCAAAGCAATCAAGAAAAACTGTAAATGGAATTTGCAAACTATTGACCAAGGAATTGGCAAATGTTCATAGTACAAAAAAATATGTTCAATGTCCAAAAATAATAACCTAAAGATTTGTAGAGTAATGCATGAAGTTAGACTTACATAAATGTAAATGTTGACATTAAAAGCAGCATCATATAACATAAATCTTGGGACGGTTCTTCTTTGGCGATATAAGTAATTTTCAAGAGAAAAAATAAAAGTTTATAATGTCACTATAGCGTTATAGAATTTAAACTTTTTGATTTAGTGATACATCACATGCTAATTCTCATACTAATCCTGTAATACTGTAGATATAAATGAAATAATAATTAGACTTAATAATAGCATAATTATTCTCTTGCAGAAATAGAGACACACAGTTATGAACCTGTGTTGGGTTTCACATATTTGTTGAGGCAGGATTCATCACCAGAGGGCAGTAGTACGTCACTGAATGCTGCCTGAACTACATCCATCCAGAATGAATCATACACAAAGATATGTCATCACTTAGATTGGTAGATAAAAAAAAAACGTTATCATTACTCTCTTATTAAGTCTAAATAGCATTAATTGGATAATTAATTGCACTATTAAAGAAATTTCTGCCATTTCCAACAATAATAAAAATCATTTGTAAATGGATTTCTATCAGCTAACACCAAAACAACTTCACTCCTCTGCAAGTTGGGGACTCTTCCTGTGCCCAGACGCTGGTTCCACCCTATCAACTCACTCTTGTCCTTCCAATTAATTCTTACCCATGACCAGTCTCATCTCCTCCGACATGGCAGGACAGGGCCAGTCGTGATGAATGTGACATTAACGGGAAATGAAGTCGGGGAGATGCGACGCCCCAGTCCAATAGTGGCATTTGTCACTGCCCTGGTCATGCAGATTGGGCCAGCCTGCCCACTGACTATGATTAATGATGACGGAGGCCCTGTCTTTGTCTCCCTGTATGGCTTTCCCGAGCACAGCACAGTCTCCAAGCATGACCCTTCTCATATTAAGCCCACACAGATTGGAGACACAACATGCACCCCGACATAAAAATATGGGTGTTTTCTGAAGTAGCTGGTAAGTATTTGGACTGTTGTACAGTATACTGGGAGGACCACATCCTGGTTTGTAATAAAGAAATGGAATAACCATGGCTTTTCCCTGACAGATGAGGTAGCCGGGGCAGGCTCAGATGGATGGGGGATTGGGCCGGTTGCATAAGGTTGTATAAGACTTCAGGGATTCAGCACATTCTCCTGGTCATTCATCATTTACTGACACATCCACTTATATCCACACCACACATACATAAATATGTGATCCTCTGTTTGATCAGCAATCTGGCATTTCCCTTCACAACACACGTTTTGGCCAGGTCTGTCCCTCCATCTGTCTGTATTCTGTGTTCATGATTACCAGCCGTGACCTCTGGTAAGGCTGTGACGATAACCGCATCACCTCAATACGGGCGGTGACATGACAGTACAGCAGTGATGACATCATCACCACATTTCTTATTTAATATTTTTGCTGGTAAAAGTTATGGAAAATTGAGTAACGTTAGCTTTGCTGTTTCACTGTTTGCGGTTTTTAATAGGTCAGTTTAACTTTGACCGTTTGCTATTGTTTGTGATAGCTGGTCCAAACTGGTTGGCTTTACTGCTGTACAGTTTGCTAATCCACAACCTAACGTGAGCAAACAATGCAGCACTAAGATATAGTAAGACAAGTACAGAGACTAGTCTCTTGTCTGAAGCGATTAGAAGGTCATTTGTAATTTTCACCAGTGCCACCTCTGTGCTATGGTGCACTCTAATCCTGACTGAAAATCCTCAAATAAACTACTGTTATGCAGAAAGTCATATAACTGATTAGAAACTACCTTCTCAAGAATTTTAGAGAGAAAGGGGAGATTAGAAATAGGGGTATAGTTGGTTATGACCTCAGGATCAAGAGTGTTTTTTTAAGAGGTTTTAAATGACTTTGGTACATAACCTGTTTTTTTGTTAACACTGTTTATTAGTTTTCTTTTATATGTGCAAACATCATCTTTGAACTGTTCCCACTCACCCAGTAGACACTACGATTTCACAGTTAATGCAATAATACAATAATGTAACAAAACAAGATTTTGTGATATAGCACGAAGAAACAAAAATAACGGTACCAAAATCAATACACACAGTACATGAACAAAAAGTAAATACATACAGTAGTAAATACTGAAAATGTAACGAAGGTTGTTAGGTAGTACTCACAATGCCATTCCTGTCTCTAGTGTGATTAAATATAAATATTGGCCTTATGTTAAGTAGCTAGTGTCTACGCTTTTGAATGTTAAGAAGGGTTTCCAGACAAATGGTACAGGAAGAAATCAGGCTTACAGTCACAGGCCTTTGTTGTCTGCTCTTCCAGTGGGGAGAGGGCTGGAAATTCAAAACTTTGCTTTTGAGTTGCATAGAAGTAAAACCTAAAACTGGGCTGCCCAGTTGTACCACTGCAGGTTGGGGAATTGAAGTCCTCCCCTATTATATGGGAAATATAGCAAGGACAGTTTTAGCCGCAAGCACCTGTAATTCCAGATAAAATTATTGAAGGCCTTTTTGATTTTCTGGAAGAAATTTTTGTGAGGGGGAAATGGTGTGTTCTGAAATAAGTAAAGAAATTTTGGAAGCATAGACATTCTGAGAAGGTTAATTTAGCCAATTAAGGAGATTGGTAGTGCTGTCAAACATTCTAGCATCTCAGACACGTGTTCAAAAATTTGGGTTGTAATTAATAGGGATACTATTTTATATTTTAGGTGATCTTTTTATTCCCAGGTATGTTAAACTATCAGATGGTTTAAAGTTATCTGTATACAGGTTGGGCTTTTCCCTCTAATTTTTGTTAAGTAGCATGATGGATGATTTATTGTTAATAATAATTATACATTTTATTAAAGGCGCCTTTCGCTGCACTAAAGGTACAGGGTTACAAAAAACATTAAAGCAGCAAAAAAAGATAAAAAAAAGAATACAACAGCAATAAAACAACAGAAAGAGGCAGAGCAATTGACATCAAGGGGAATAGGCAGTTTTACAGATGTGTTTTGAGTTGCAATTTGAAATGTGGGAATGAATCAATGTTTCTGAGTTGGGGTGGTAATGAATTCCAGAGACGGGGAGCAGAGTGGCTGAATGCTCTGCTCCCCATGGTGGTGAGATGGACGGAGGGGAGGAAGAGGATCTGAGGGAGTGGGAAGTAGTGGGACGCTGGAGGAGATCAGACAAATATGGCGGGGCGTTATAGACAATCATGGATTGTCTATAACGAACACCATGTTCGAACATAGGGATGCTAATAAGTATACTTGGTACCAGAGCACCCTAGGCCAAAGGTCAATGATCGATTTTATAATCGTTTCATCTGATCTGAGGCCGTGTGTTTTGGACACTCGGGTGAAGAGAGGGGCGGAGCTGTCAACTGATCACCGTCTGGTGGTGAGTTTGGTCAGGGGGTGGGGGAAGACTCTGGACAGACCTGGTAAGGCCAAACGGGTAGTGCGGGTAAATTGGGAACGTCTGGAGGAGGCCCCTGTCCGACAGACTTTCAACTCACACCTCCGGCGGAGCTTTTCGTGCATCCCTGTGGAAGCTGGGGGCATTGAACCCGAGTGGACAATGTTCAAAGTTTCCATTGCTGAAGCCACGGCTAGGAGCTGTGGTCTTAGGGTCTTAGGTGCCTCAAGGGGTGGTAACCCACAAACACCGTGGTGGACACCGGGGGTCAAGGAAGCTGTCCGACTGAAGAAGGAGTATTTTCGGGATATGTTATCCCAGAGGACTCCGGTGGCAGTTGCAAGGTACCGAGGGGCCCGAAGGGCTGCAGCCTCTGCCGTGAAAGAGGCAAAGCAGCGGGTGTGGGAGAAGTTCGGAGAAGACATGGAGAAGGACTTTCGGTCGGCACCAAGGTGCTTCTGGAAAACCGTTCGCCACCTCAGGAGGGGGAAGCGGGGAACCATCCAAGCTGTGTACAGTAAGGATGGGACGCTGTTGACCTCAACTGAGGAGGTAATAGGGCGGTGGAAGGAGCACTTTGAGGAACTCCTAAATCCGACTAATATGCCCTCTATGGTAGAGGCAGAGCTGGAGGATGATGGGGGATTGTCGTCAATTTCCCTGGTGGAAGTTGCTGAGGTAGTTAAACAACTCCACAGTGGCAAAGCCCCAGGGATTGATGAGATCCGTCCAGAAATGCTTAAGGCTCTGGGTGTGGAGGGGTTGTCTTGGTTGACACGCCTCTTCAACATTGCGTGGAAGTCTGGGACGGTGCCTAAGGAGTGGCAGACCGGGGTGGTGGTTCCCCTTTTCAAAAAGGGGGACCAGAGGGTGTGTGCCAATTACAGGGGTATCACGCTTCTCAGCCTCCCCGGTAAAGTCTACTCCAAGGTGCTGGAAAGGAGGGTTCGGTCGATAGTCAAACCTCAGGTTCAGGAGGAACAATGCGGATTCCGTCCTGGTCGTGGAAGAACGGACCAGATCTTTACTCTCGCAAAGATCCTGGAGGGAGCCTGGGAGTATGCCCAACCAGTCTACATGTGTTTTGTGGATCTGGAGAAGGCGTATGACCGGGTCCCACGGGAGATACTGTGGGAGGTGCTGCGGGAGTATGGGGTGAGGGGGTCCCTTCTCAGGGCCATCCAATCTCTGTACAACCAAAGCGAGAGCTGTGTCCGGGTTCTCAGCAGTAACTCAGACTCGTTTCAGGTGAGGGTTGGCCTCCGCCAGGGCTGCGCTTTGTCACCAATCCTGTTTGTAGTATTTATGGACAGGATATCGAGGCGTAGTCGGGGTGGAGAGGGGTTGCAGTTCGGTGGGCTGGGGATCTTATCGCTGCTTTTTGCAGATGATGTGGTCCTGATGGCATCATCAGCCTGTGACCTTCAGCACTCACTGGATCGGTTCGCAGCCGAGTGTGAAGCGGTTGGGATGAGGATCAGCACCTCTAAATCGGAGACCATGGTTCTCAGCAGGAAACCGATGGAGTGCCTTCTTCAGGTAGGGAATGAGTCCTTACCCCAAGTGAAGGAGTTTAAGTACCTTGGTGTCTTGTTCGCGAGTGAGGGGACAATGGAGCGGGAGATTGGTCGGAGAATCGGCGCAGCAGGTGCGGTATTACATTCAATTTATCGCACCGTTGTGATGAAAAGAGAGCTGAGCCAGAAGGCAAAGCTCTCAATCTACCGGTCAGTTTTCCTTCCTTCCCTCACCTATGGTCATGAAGGCTGGGTCATGACCGAAAGAACGAGATCCAGGGTGCCGAAATGGGTTTCCTCAGGAGGGTGGCTGGCATCTCCCTTAGAGATAGGGTGAGAAGCTCAGTCATCTGTGAGGAGCTCGGAGTAGAGCCGCTGCTCCTTCGCATCGAAAGGGTTGGGAGAGGTCCGGCTCGCCAGAGCTCCCACTGCTACTGGCGAGTTGACTCTTTTGGCCGGACAGGGCAGGAGGAAATGAAATGACCACAGTAAATACAGACCCCAGCCAGACGACGGCGTTCTCGCTCTTCTGTAGAAAGACGGGCGCGGCCCAATTGCATGGGTTCGGGGGGGGCGGAGACTGGGGTGCCGGAGGACTGATTGAATGTGGCTGGAAAGGCGAGGGAGCAGAGACCTGAGGTGGCGGAGGGGCAGGACCAGGAAGAGGGCGAAGTGCGGAGGTCAATCGTGGTTTCAATAAGGGTCCAGGCTGTCCGGCTAGCAGGTCTTTCATCCGCTCGCTAAGCCCATTCAGGAACACGCGACGGAGAGCCGGACTGTTCCAGCCTGATCTAGTGGCCAGAATGCAGAAATTGACCGAATACTCCGCGACACTGCGATTCCCCTGACGGAAACACAAAAGACGGGAATCGGTTTCAGCCCCCTGCACAGGGCGATCAAACACCCTCCTCAGTTCCTCCAAAAAGTTGGAGTATGAGGAGAGGAGATCGGGCCGTCCCTCATTCACCGAAGTGTACCACAAGAGGGCCGGTCGCGGAGCAGCCCGGCGACAAAACGCAGAATTTGTCAGGCGGAGAAACCAGAGACTCGAGGGGAACAGGCGGGGCTGAATTTATCATGGGGGCGATCGGAGTGAGTGGACGAAGCAAGGTTACTGCAATTTTCATCTGACAAAAATTCTTTTGATAACTTTTTGTCATGTCGGTCTAGAGATGCTAGGTACCAAGTTTCATGCAGATCAGTCACACGGTCTAGGAGGAGTATGAAAAAGCAGGTTTACGATAAATCGCGATTTTTCACACAAAAAAGTCTAGGCGGAAATGGGCGTGGCCTATATCACGTGATTTAGCTGGATCCAGTGAACGCGTAGATGTATGGTTTTTGAATGTCGGAAGTACGGAGTTATAAGGCCAAACGCGTTTTTTCTGCTATAGCGCCACCTAGTAGTGTAAGTGGCTGAATTTTCCTTGCAGGGATCTGGACCAGTCCTAAAAACGGCATCCCTCCACCATGTACGGTTTAGGCTGTAGCATCTGTTTTATCGGCGGAAGAATAATAATAACAAACTTTAGGAAAGCAATAGGGTTCCACAACCCTGCTGTGCGAATTCTTCCAGCCTCGGGCTTGGACCCCTAATTAGGTGTTCTATATTCTGTGCTAGTAAAACTAATAATTTGACCTCTAATGTTAACCTTTAATGAGTCCCACCTAATTGCAGCAGATGTTTCATTAGTGTTCATTTAGAGGAAAAAGTATATTTTTTGACCTAAACATTCTGTGAATGCAAGGTTGAAAAGCCATCTTTGTCGGAATGTCCATTTTGGGAGATCCCTTATTAATTTAGAATCAGTATATACCAGGGAAACTGCAGCATGGTCCAAAATTACAAAACCGTTATACTGGCAGGCTTCTATTTTGGAAATAAGCTGTGAGGAAATTAAGAAATAATATGTTAGGTGTGTGTTTGAATGGCAGAGTAGGGTGTTGAAATCTCCATATATCTGTTAGGTCTAATTTCTGAATATGCCTATGAACATGCCTTTTCCTCGTGTTAACATGAGAATTGTCAATACCAGATGAACTGCTTGCTGAGAGAGGTCAACACCCCATACTTTCACAATGAAATGGACTAGTCCGTAACAGTGCGCCGCAGCGTGAAAGATAAACACAAAGTGACAGGAGAACTGGGAAGTACACAGAGACGGAGCAAGACGAGTCTAAACCTTTATTTTATGTCAGTGGTCTAAACGCCAAAATGAAAAAAAGTTACCCAAGCGGCTCAAATAAAAGAAAAAAGCGAAAAGACATGTTTTCGGCAGTAGCAGGACCTCCATCAGCTCCTGTGGCTGATGATAGTGGTGCTGGTGTCGGCTACAGTAACATGCACAGTGAGGAGGAGACTCAGGAGGAGAGGGACAGAGATGAGGGAGTGAGGCTACAACCTGCGGTAAGCACAACTCCCCTTAAAACACTTTGGCCCTTGATAAAACTGAGTGGTGGACAAACTGTTGATGATAACACTAAAACAATGAAAAAGTAGGCATGCTTTACTGTATGATTGCATTAGGAGCCTAGATAAACGTTGCACATCATGAAAACTTTCTTAACGAGAATTGATGCTTCTCTATCTGCATTGACAGACAAAAACTCATAATAGACCTCTTCAAATTATAGCATAGGGCCTCTTGAAATGATAATCATAAAACAAATATATATATATATATATATATATATATATATATATATATATATATATATATATATATATATCTCGTGTTAGTAGTTTTAGGAGTTGGTATACATATTCAGGGGAGTGCAAGGATGAGTACAGCTTTATCAATACTAGTTGAACAGTTGTACAGTTTTATTCACAACTTGTATATATTTTATATGATTTGTTCTTATATTCTATCCTATTATTATTTCATGTACATTGTAGGCTATCCTATTATTTCATTTATATTCTGTGTGTGCTGTTTGTCTGATATTGTGCTGCTGCAACACTGGTATTTCCCATTTTTTGGGATCAATAAATATCTATCTATCAATCAATCAATCAATCAATCAATCAATCAATCAATCATCTTATGTGGTGGGCCGGTCTGGGCCAAAATGCCAGGGCTGATTTCTGGTCCCAGTCTGTCCCTGTCAGTCACTGTGGCTCAAGCAGAGAGGAGCTTTTCCAAACTAAAGTTGATCAAGTCATACCTGAGGTCATATCCCAGGAGCGGCTCACTGGCCTTGCTGTCATCATTATCAATCACTCAATAGGGGAGCAGATTTCATACGATGACATCATTGATGATTTTGCATCAAGGAAGGCCAGAAAGGTCAGGTTTTAGTTGTAGTTTGGGTTTTTCTGTTCTTAGTGCTATAGTGTAATAATTACATTGTCTTTAGTGTGTTTTCACATTTGTGCGATGAAGGATTTGTTCTATTTCGAATATTTATTCTATATTGTGTCTTTTGGCAATGTTGGAGGTAGAGATTGTGAACCGTAAAAAAAAATTGTGTGTGTGTGTTCAGGGCGCTCGGAGGGGGTCTCGCCCGGGGCGTCATTCAATGTAGGACCGCCCCTGGCTGTCGTTACCGTTGCCCTCCAGTCGTCCGTTAGCATGTTGTGTGCTAGCATGTTGTACGTTAGCCATGTTAGCTTCGCTTGGAACGACAACGTCTCGCAAGTTCTGATCTCTTTGTAATGAAGAAGTTGTTGGTTAAATAAGCCCAAGCTTAAGACCTCCTATTTATTGAAGAATTCTTAGGTAGTTACTTGAATGCGTTTGCAATTGCCACAGATAGTCCAGTAAGAACTGGAGAAGGAGATATCCTCAAATGGTGCGTGGTTAATTACACAATGCAAACCACTCAGA
Source organism: Perca flavescens (assembly GCF_004354835.1). NCBI lineage: Eukaryota > Metazoa > Chordata > Actinopteri > Perciformes > Percidae > Perca > Perca flavescens. Next base: position 6,223,991 of record NC_041348.1, read on the forward strand.
ATTCAGGTCTGTGAACTGACGTGTGGTTTTTGTAACATGATGAAAGCAGAAAAAAACATACTTTAATTGTCATAATAATTACGTAATTCTCCTTTATTCATTTACATGAAACAGCTATTTAACAGCACTGAACAGAAATAGCTTACATATGAATTTGACTTATGTATTATGTGTACAGCAGTAACATATTAAACAAATAGAAAGCAAAATTACTACACCTAGGCCCTTTAACTGTTTTGAGCTAGGTCATACATACGTTAAACAAAATAAATGATAACTGTAGGCTACACAGAGCACATAAACTCAACCAAACATATGGATTTAACAGGCAGGAAATAACAGTAATATTCTGTTGTGTTCTATCTTTGTATGTCTGCTGCATTCTACCACTAGGCGGCACTGTTGTAAAGCAGCTATAAGTTGAGACCCTGAGTACAGAGAGTGAGAGAAGAAGATGGCGACTGCTGAATGTACCGTGCTTGTCAATGACGACCGTGCTTTGCTAGCATGCTCGCTATTAAGAACTGTTGTAATAATATAATGCTTCCTGTTGAAGTAAACGGCACTTGTTGAACATTACGGCGTTCTTCTTTTCACCAGCGTACACTACATTTTGGCGACGAGTGAACCTACGTCTTTTTGCATGCTTTTTTACTGATTCATCATGGCTAACGTGCCTCCGCCTCCGATGTTTTTGCCTTGCCCTGGAGAGCCGCCGATGCCTTTCGACATGTGGATGCGGATTTTCAACAACTACATGCTGGTGATTAATGTGACAGGGAATGCTTGGCCTGAAGCTCGCAACAGAGCTACTTTACTCCATTGCCTTGGAGTCGAGGGACAACAAACTTTCTACTCACTGCCGGATACAGGTGACACGTTTACCTCTGCTGTTGCTGCCTTAGAGAAACATTTTACGCCCAAAGTTAACGTTGTCGTGGAGCATCATGCCTTCAGAAAGCGCACACAAGCACCTCAGGAGACTTTTACACAGTATAGTAGTAACCTTGCTTCAAAATGTGGATTTGATGATAAAACGGATGAAATGATCCGTGACCAGCTAATTGAACATGTGACCAACTCAAGCATTAGGGAAAGGCTTCTGTTAGAACCGTATTTGACACTGGATGCTTTATCCAGTGTCAAATACAAGTTACAATTGCAACTCAAGTGGAATCTGCTGTTCAGCAAGCTAAAACGATTGCAGCAGGTAACAGTGTTTCAGTGCAAGCTGTACAGCCCCGTCCATACAAGAAATACAAACGTCAAACCCGCCCAAATAAGCCTGCCAATGCTCCTGCTACGTCCTCACGTAGCTGTTTCAGATGTGGTTCCGACAAACATGTAGCTAATTTCCCCCAGTGCCCCGCAGCCAAGGCAACTTGTAAATCTTGTCATAAAGTTGGACATTTTGCATGTGTTTGCCGCTCACTCAAAACCAGTGATGTACATGAGATAGAGCTGCCTAAACTGACTGTGCTGTACTTGAGAGACCCTTGCCATGCACCAGATACACTTTTGTGCAAAATTACGGTCCGTACACCTGCTTCCCTTGCCAAAGAGCTTGAACTAGTTGTGGATACAGGCTCTGCAGTATCCATTTTGCCACACCACATCTACGATATGTACTTCAGTGACATACCACTGCTCCCACCTACAAGTCGACTGGTGACCTACACAAGGAAAAGAATTCCAGTGGATGCATACATGTCACAGTGAGTAGAGCAGTTTCGACCTCCTCAGCCATGTTCTTTGTGGTGAAGAAGGGCACCCTTCTCCTAGGACGAGATCTCATGGCTGCCTTAAACATCTGCATTCAAGGCAATACTGTCCTACCTCCATCCACTGCTCCTCCTGTTGCCGGTGATGACTACTGACTCTACAACTGCATCCTGCATCCCTGCTGCTCCTGACATCGGCTGTGCACACAACTTTGTGCATAAGGTGAAAATCGACCATACTATCAAACCTGTACGTCAGAAACTACGACGCCTGCCTTTTGCTGTAAGGGCTTCTGGACCGCTTGCTGAAAGCTGGCGTCATTGAGAAGATTGATGCATCACCGTGGGTTTCACCTATCGTAGTCACTGGTGGAGAAAACTGGTGGAATAAAAATGTGCACAGATCTCCGTGAGCCTAAAAAAGCGGTAGTTACAGACTGCTACCCCCTGCCTCATGTGGATGAACTGTTTGCAAACCTACAAGGTGCCAAGGTATTCTCTACAATTGATATGGCTAATGCATATTACCAGCTACCTCTCCATGAAGATAGCTGAGACCTCACAGCATTCATCACACACAAGGGTCTTTTCAGATACTGTAGGGTTCCCTATGGCCTTGCATCGGCCCCTTCAGCCTTTCAGAAAATGATGGCTGACATCCTCAAAGGCCTCCCAGGTGTCCAGAATTACTTGGATGACCTCATTGTCTATGGCAACACTCCTGCTGAACATGACCAGAACCTCAACATTGTCCTCCAAAAACTGAAAGAGGCTGGACTACTGCTTAATGACAACAAATGTCACTTCAGGAAGCCCTCTCTACGCTTCCTAGGCCATGTCATCACTGCAGATGGCATTCTTCCTGACCAAGAGCACATCGATGCTGTTCTAAAAGCCCCACCTCCATCTGACATTGCTGCCCTGCATTCCTTCTTGGGCCTAGTATCCTGGTACTCAAAGTTCCTGCCTAACTTTGCAACAGTTGTGGCCCCTATGCGTGCATGTGCCAGTGACAAAGACACCTTTACATGGACTCCTGCAGCACAAATCAGTTTTGAAGAAGTTAAACAACTTCTGGTGGACAGTCCTGCACTTGCACTTGAGGGGGGACCCTATACACGGCAGAAAAAGTCTGCAACATTGTTTTAGCTTGGGGTGTTCTGCACAACATCTCGCAGGGAAACTGGGTGCCATAAATGTAGCGATGGAGCCAGATGACCCGATGCCCAGAGAGCAGTGTCCAGAACAGCCCCAACTGAAGGAGACAAGATATTATTATTCCTCGCTTTTAAAAGGTAGCCTATAGTGTTATGTTTGGCAATGATATTCATAGGCTACAGGAAACATGACGATGCACAACATTTTTATTTATTATTCAGGTTTTCATTTCTATGTCGTAAACAATTTATTTCTGCCATTGACCGAGTTATTTCGGCTTGTTTTCCCAGCCCCTCTGCTGTCAGGAGACAGGGTCCAGCACGGGGGGGCGGAGGACACGCACTCTCCCTCAGCTGTTGTCTCGTTCTGACTCATGAAAAAAAACACGAGTAAAATAACACTGCATAAACTCTGCTACCGTGTGTTTATTTAAATATAGGTACACCATGTAGGCCTAAGAGATTGCAATAAGCCTGTATATTACTATTAGGACTATAGAAAATGCGTCAAGGATGTATAAATTAAATAGGCTAAACTTCAGCTGGAGTCCGATTTACTACGGCAACACTGTTGACCGCATCAGTGATCTCTTTCCATTCCGCATTCTTTCTACAGCCTTTAATACCAGTTTTCAGGCTGCCAAAAAGTACACACGTTAGTGCAAATGAACCAGAGATATCAGGGTTTCAATCTCCACCTCTGAAAAGTTCCGCTTCTCAGCCGGATTACGTCTCGCCATGTCGTAAATTGTAGGGGCGAGGCCTCAAAACCCAGAATATATTGGGCGTGATATTTAAATGACGATCGTTTCCAGCCGCCGTATTTATCAATGTACGACCATTCTTACGCTCTGATTGGTGTGATACGAACGTTTCATGAATCCCACGTGAAGCCTGTTGTAAGACGATTTCTACACTCATATCTGCGCTGGTTTCTACGTTAGGTTGATAAATGAGGGCCACTAACTGCAACAGAGCGGAAATATTGAACTGTTGAAAAAGAAGCACTTGCCTGTGTGTGGGCTGCAGAAAAATGGAGAATGTACTTGTGGGGACGTCGCTTTACTCTCCGCACAGACCACCAGGCATTGACAACACTACTCAGCACAAAAGGAATCGGTCGGGCTGGAATGCGTAACGCTTGCTCTGTTTTGACTATGATGTCATCTACCGACCAGGTTCTCAGAACTATACAGCTGATTGCCTTTCACGTCTCCCCTTACATGCACCTGCTGATTCTACCCTTGATGCAGAACCTGAAATGGTGGCACAAGTTTCTGCTATCCTAAGCTCTCTCCCAGTGGATGACTTTGACACTGCCTGCTCTGCTTGTCCTGAGCTGTCAGCCTTGCGCTCACAAATGGAAAGTGGCTGGCCTTTCTCCGTTAAGTCAGTTAGTGAAACATTGTCTCCATACTACAAGATCAGAGAGGAACTTTCAGTCAAAGATAACTACATCCTGAGAGGCTCAAGACTCATTGCACCACTCTCACTACGACACACTCTGATCACACTTGCACACAAGAGTCACCAAGGGGTCGTCCGCACAAAGCAACGCCTGCGAGACCTGTACTGGTGGCCAAAAATGGATTCGCAAGTGCAGTCTTGCATAGCTTCATGTGTACTCTGCCAGTCTAATGATAAAACAGCCAGTACTCACCCTGCTCCTCTGCAACCTGTTCCACTGCCTGATGGGCCATGGAAGAAACTTGGGCTTGATATTGTTGGACCCTTTGACAAAGCTGTTCCTGCCTGCAGGTATGCCATTACACTGACTGATTACTATGCCAAGTGGCCTGAGCTTGCTTTTTCACATACTGCCACTACTGCAGATGTTATCCAGTTCCTGACGTCTGTCTTCAGTCGTCATGGCAACCCAGAGAACATTGTTACAGACAATGGTGCACAATTCACTTCTGCAGCTTTTGCAGCGTTTCTTCAGGACCGAGGTATATCTCATAGCAGAACTTCAGTCTACTATCCAGCTGCTAATGGAGCAATTGAGAAATTCCATTGTGTCCTCAGAAGTTTCAAGCATTCAAATCGCAATCCAACAGTCCCTGCCATGGAAAGAGACTGTACTGAACTGGCTTCAGGTGTACCGTGCAACACCACATGCAGCAACTTCCACAACCCCTCATGAACTCCTTTACGGAAGAAAAATGCGAACCAAACTGGATGTGCTTCCCTTGCTGCCTGTCACATCTCCACTGGATGCGTTTGCTCATGATTCGGTCCAGAGACAGCAGCGTACCATGCAGCGTTACACTGATGCTAAACGTTGGGCACGCCCGCCTTTTTTCAAACCAGGAGAGAAAGTGAGGATAAGAAAACCTCAGCATGTCCCTAAAGCACATCCCAGATTCACTACCCCAGTAACTGTGAGAAAGAGAATAGGTCCTAACTCTTTTTTACTGAGTGATGGAAAGATTTGGAATGCAGCTCACCTTGCCCGCTTTTCCTCTGTGGCTGAACAAGACTGTGACACATCTTGCCTGCCACACTCTGACACCCGATTCACTCCTGAACCCTCTAACAAACAGCCACGTGTTAAATACAAGCCTAAGTGGCATAAGGACTATGTCATGCCGTAGCTTGAAAATGAGCTGAGATGATTGGTTGTTACAGTTCAAAGTATTACTGGTTAGGCACCAGACACATTTAAAATACAAGTGAAGGGTAATTCTTATGTTATACTTACGTGCACTGTTTAAATGTTTAATGTGCCTTATGATAAGTTTCCCACTATACTGTGCTAATGCTATCTAGTTGGTATAATATGGGTATATTTTTAAGTTAAGCAGTATAGGACAGCTACAGTCTTGCCTTATTTTGATCTACTCTTTACTGTTGGCACTTATTTTATGAGTGTAATCTTTTACAGAAAAGGGAGATGTTGTGTTCTATCTTTGTATGTCTGCTGCATTCTACCACTGCACTGTTGTAAAGCAGCTATAAGTTGAGATCCTGAGTACAGAGAGTGAGAGAAGAAGATGGCGACTGCTGAATGTACCGTGCTCATCAATGACGACCGTGCTTTGCTAGCATGCTCGCTATTAAGAACTGTTGTAATAATATAATGCTTCCTGTTGAAGTAAACGGCACTTGTTGAACTTGTTACGGCGTTCTTCTTTTCACCGGTGTACACTACATATTCTTAACAGAATTATTTACTTACAGTCTCATGGACACACAGGATTTCAGTTTAGAAATGCCTTGAAACAAGAAATCAAGGTAACACTTTACAATAAGGGTACATTAATTAGCATTAGTTAATGTATTAATAAGCGTTATTAAGGGTTAAATAAATTGTCTAATAAACATTTATTAACAATGCTCATGTTAACTAAGGTATTAATTGATGCATTATTTACCATTAGTTGATGCCTTAACTAACCGTTATTAAGGGTTGAATAAATTGTCTAATAAACATTTATTTTTAAAGATGTTTGATAGCATGTATGTCTTAAGGTTCACGGCCAAGCCATGTCATTATAAGAAAACTTTTTTTATTGTTTATTTACGGGTTATGGTTGTCCACAAACCTTCACCCCACCGCTCCATCATAGAGTATGTGGATCAGATGCAAGAGAGGATGGCTAAAATATGGCCACTCGTACGGGAGCATATGCAGCAAGCACACACTTTAAAAAAACAACCTATAGAATCTACTCAATAATGTGAGGTAACAATTTGCACTCAGTTTGTTTAGGTAGCACATTACCACATTACTATGTAGTAATTTACCACAGTAAAGTGTACCTACGTTTTCCAACTATGATACACTAAAAGAAATTAGGTCTACCTAACATTTATCAACACTTTATACAACGGATTACTTACAAAAAGTAGGTAATATTGACTATATGACTAATAATTGAACAATATGACTTATTAACCATTACTTATTCAGGGAAGGTAGCTTTACTTAAAAAAATATTGTCAGACACAGGAGACAATTGATCATGTCAATTTTTGTTTTTATTCAATCAAATGTTCAAAAAATAGCCCTCTCCACTCTACATATTCAAGTAAAACAGAAATTTAATGTGCAATCCATTATCTCTTTCCAAATAATAAACACAGCAACAGTTTCAACTAAACAGGAAAACTGAATCACAAAACATTTTAACACTTCAAATATGTGAGTTTTGTGCATTTAAGATTGCTCACTTTAAAAAATAAAATTACAGTACATTAAGTACAGAAGCATCGTGCTTAAAGGCCTATTTTTAACTCAATGTACTCTAACTACTTTAGAGAAAATGCTTTAACATAGGCAATTATGTAAATTTCCAACCCATTTAAGATAAAAGAAAATCAAATCAATCGAATCAAATGAGTGCTGTATGACTGCTGGCTGTCTCTATGTTAGTCCTATGTTACCTGCCTAGGGACTGCAGATTATTATTACTAATTCTGGCATATTTACATTGTGTTTTTATACAACAATGTTCATAAATATGCATGGTCCCTATAAAATAAACCAATAAAATAAAAAAATAAATATACCATGGACAAACATACCAGAAATGTGCATTTTGTGGGACTCAAACTAAATAAAGACAATTTCTGAGTAAGAGCAGCTGGTCAGTTATTTGCATGCAGTGTGGTCACAACCTAATCTGACTGCCTCCTGATTTTAAGAGACTCTGTGTAATCTTTGACTTCATATGATGGCATGCCCACCAACCAATAACGCAATGTGATGGTGCAGTGGGTTAGACTGCTGAGCTATGTGTTATTTAGTTTCCCACAATGGCACGAGTTCAAACAAGTTGTTTTATTAATTTATTTTCTACTTTTAAAAAGGGCTCCATAGTTTTCTGTAGAAAACAACGCTATCTTCCTGTTTTCCTTAACAGCAAGCCACATTCGAAACGCGACTGACAAGTTTCCTAAGACAAATCAAATCAGAGAGGTAAACGTCATTATGTTTTAACATTTTAATGACAAGTTAACAAAAAGGCATTCACGTGGACAGCTACGTATTCTCTTCCCATTTTCAACAGCTGTCATCACTACGACAACAACAGACGCATTTGGCTGACGGTCGCCAGTTAACATGGTTTCTCGTTAAACCAAAACACCGGGAGCCAAGAACCAGAGTTGACTCATGCACTACAGACTAATAATCTTTGGGTAGATTTTATTCTGTTTTTTTTAGGCTGCAACTGTTACTGTTGAAAAATAGGTAGTATAGGTGGAAGTACTTATAAATATATATTTGCTTGCTGACTAAGACACTTCCAGTAAAATTTAAACGATTTGCATGGGTTATAATTACCATCCTCCAAAATTTGTTTTTATTCGTAAGCCCAGGTTCGGGTCTACAACCGGAATGCTCAAGTGCTCAAGTCCCCTGGGTTGCTACAATATACAGTGGGGTAGGGGAGACAATTAGACACAGATGACACACATTAGGGGTGGGCAGGTGATCACACAGGCGGGAAGGCAGACAAAGACGGGAAGATAAGTGTATGTAACAGAGACAGACAGTGAGTTTTAAAAATAAAACAGGAAGTGTAAGCTGAATGTAAATAAAACAAAACATGACCTAATCATGTGAGCTGGATGTGACATAGCAATAGAGTACTTAATCCTTTTTTATAACCCATCATGTGAATGTATGCATTAGTAGCGTAAAATGCTTCCACCACTAGCTGCTGCAGTAGTGGGCCAATCACATGTTGCATTAAATCCAAGACCACTTGCAATGATTGGCTGCACACAAAAATATAAATAGTCATTTTTCTTTCTAGATCTTGGTACAAAGGTATTGTTTGACTAAAGCCGTTCCGAAACTACTTGATACAGAGTATATTTGGTTATTATCTGAAAAAAATGGAGTATTGTATTTGTTGGTAGGCATTACTTTTTAAATTTTTGATGGAGTTAGGTTTACTCAGGCCACGTCCACACGTACCAAAACAATTTTTTTTCCCAGTCTTCCCTGGCATCGTTTCAAGAATAGTTGAGTCCAAACAGATCCATTTGTAAATGACTCAACACGCTACTTAATATTCCAGGCCTATAGGTGGCGCTGTTTCTGCTACAGAATTTCACCAAAAACGGAGAAGAAGAGGCAGAGCATGGGCATAAAGCTTGCACGCTATATACAAACAGACAGTAGAAGAAGAAACCAAACATCTTTGATCTTAATCTGTTTAATCATACTTCTGCCAGAAATGTCTTTAATATGTAGGTAACCGATATATAACACAAAACTTTCTATATTATTTTCATCCAAAGAACCTACAGCAACAGTCATGCATTTTTATCACTAGCTTGAATTATTCGGAATGAGAAAGGAAAAACTCTGCTCCCCTTTGCACTTAACAGAACTGCATGTAATATTTCCATTGTCTGTGTTGTCTATGTGCTATGTGTTCTAAATGTGAACCCTGGGCTTGATTTTTTTTCTTCCAGTCCAATCTAATGAGCATCATCTCTGTCTGGGGATGCTGGCTGAGGCTCTTAAATCTCCTTTGTGTGACTGGACAGGTGTCTAACTGAATGATGAATGACCCTGTTTTTCCCAACATAATTGGTTCCTCGCTGTTCGGCCTTAGACTGGCTACATGTCTGCTGGGCAGCCACCTCCATCTGTCAATCACCGACCTGCTGCTGCCTGGCTGGACCACTGATAGCTATGCTAATGCACAGTCCTCGCACCCAATTGGTTGAACCTGCACTGGCCCAAGCTAATCCATTATAGCTGTAACAAGTATAATCTCCCCCAAAATACTAGGTTCCCAGTGTGCTAAACGTTATTTGACTGTTCCTGTCAAGTTGGTGCTGCCAGACGCACCGGTGAAGTGATGGATGAGCTTGGCCCCGACCCCCTCATTCATCACCTGCTGACTTGTGTTTGTGTGCTGTTTCAATAATTTAATGATTTTTGATTAGTTTCACTTAGGACTTGTCTCCTACCTTCATATTTCTGTTCGAACTTTAAAATCGTTTTTTGGGTGAAAGTCTATTGTTCCCTCATTTATCAAAGATAAGACTCTTTTCATTGTGTAAAAATGTGCTAAAATATCAGTGGCCAGTATCAAATGTCCTGACAAGCAATAATGCCAAGTGGACTGGTTGACTGTTTATGTTGGGAATAATTGCCCGGGCTCACTGTGATAGCTGTAATCAGTATCAAATGGCCATACTTAAATTGACCAAATATACAGTACAGCTTGTGCACTCCAACTCACGGCAGTCTTTTTACCTGTGAAGGAATCTTTTTGCTTATTTGAAAGTCAAAAACCTTTTGAACCCCATAGGTCAGAGTCTTCAACAGGGGGTCTGGGGCCCCTAGGGGGGTCCTCAGAGTAATTTTGGCAGGGGAAATTTCTCAAGCATAATTTACTCATTGGAGAAAAGACTGAATTTAGACCTAGGCTATCTTGGAAAGTAAAAACTTACAAACTACAAAAGAACAGCTAAATAAATGACATAGGTCGCACTGCCTATGCAACAATGTCTGTCTGGCATTCTCCTCTCTACTTTCCTCTATCACAATAAAGGCAAATAGCCCAAAGCACAATGAATAACAAAATTAATGATGAGACTTATATAAAATGATAAAGTAAATTTGAAAATGTATTCACACAATTCAGTTACGTGACTGGTGTCGGCAAAACACACTGGGAACTCCATAGAGCCTTTCAAATTTTCAGTGTTTACAACCCACAAGAGTTTAGATCACCTCTCAAATAACAAAAAAAAGATATACAAACTGCAAGTCTTAGGCATGTCCCCAGTGGGGTGAGTCAATGCTGTTTCAGACTCACACAGCTAGGATTTCATTGCATGTACCAAGTAGGGGTGTCACGATACCAAATTCAGAAGTTGGTGCCAATACCAGTAAATAACATGATTCTCGATGCCGATTTCAATGCCACGGTAAAAAAAATACGGATTTTCTAAGATTCCATGTACTTTAACTTGAAACATGAACTTCTTTATTAAAATTATTAAAAAATGTCATAACAAGACATACAAAACATGTGCAATAGAGCATAGAACAACATAATAAAGTGCAATTAATGGACATAGTGCAACAACTAGTGTCCCCAGACATATTCCAGACTTCCATCTTTTCAAAAGGTACTGTGCTAAAACAACAGTGTTTCTAACAGTTACGTGACCAGAGACGTTACAAACCCCGGGTAAATATTGGAGATGTATTTGAAAGATGGACACAGCTTAGAGCCCAAAAGGATGCCGAGTTGGCTAATTTCCTCCTGAACAGGTAGCTAAGCATTAGCTTCAGGCTAATTTATCACAGCTACAAGAAAAGAACTTCTTTCATGTAAAGTTTTATGTAATTTCAACTTTTGTGTACTCACATTGAATTATATAGCTAGATCACCCGAGTTGGAAAACCAAACAATGGAGACCACAACACAACAAGGAGCAACCACAACAATTTTGCTAGGCGCTTGTCTCACATAGCCAGAAATTACTTCACAGCACAGCGGAGTAGTTAACATTAGATGCTGGCTATATTGACAGTCATAGAAGCCCGTGCTAACACGGAGCTCTGTACCCCACTGACAGGCACACTTTTTTGGCTCAGAATTACGAATGTTGAAATGACATAAAATGCCCGTCCCTTGTAGCCGTGATAAATTAACCTGAAGCTAATGCTTACATGTTCAGGAGGAAATTATTCAACTTGGCGTCTTTTTGGGCTCTAAGCTGTCTTCATCTTTCAAATACATCTCCAATATTTAACCAGGGTTTGTAATGTCTCTGAACTGAACTGTTAGAAACATGCCAGATTTTTTTTTATATATAATTTATGTTCGTTTGTTTGCTGCTTTCATGGCTGTACTAATGTTACAGCTGTAGCACGCTGGGTTTATGTTTTTACAGGTATATCTTGCAACCCGGCCTGGCTTTCAAACTTGGCAGTTGATACACACAGGCACAAATAGAAATTCCATCACGGAACAGAAATTTCAAAAGGAGAAAATACTGGCATTAGCATTGTTGTCAGAAAAGATAGTGTTTCAACTTAGCATGTTTCCTTAATAGCTGATGACGCATTGGGGTCATTTTTTGATTTATTACAGTAAATATATTACATATTGGACCTTTAAGATAATAATGCACAATAATTAGAGCTTAGTCAATTGTGTAAATGGGTCAGATTAGCCATACAGGCAATTTTTATCTGAATCTGCTGGCAGATTGATAACATACCATAACAAACTGTAACATAACAATATGTTAACCTGAACTATAGCATGTCATTGATAGTTTTATTAACTGAAAGTATATTAAAACAACGCGACAAACACCAAAATTGCACTATATAACAGGCTTTGATATGAAGCTAACCATTGATTACCCAACACCACCACAAATGATTAAAATGGGTTAATTAAAATTAACCCGTTTTAATCAACCAGCCCCAGTGGGACCATTTTGCATACATAGACTCTAAATACATTCTGTAGTACAACCGAACACCGAACAAGCCATTGTTATGTGACCAAAATGTTTGAATTAACTAGTGAAAGACAGTGTAAGATGGTCAAAGTTTAGAACAAGAACACTGACACCACAAGCCCCTGTCATGACTGATAGGTCACAAACTGTCAACCACAAAGAAGCCACACCCCAAAACATCCCCTGCTTTATCGTCCATTTTAAAATGAATGAGACCATAATTAAAAAAATTAACATCCTTCTGTATTGGAGAAGACTTCAAACTAACGATTGAGACCATAAATTCATCGTAAAAATGTTTACTAATAAGTGAGAAATGGGTCATTTTCCTATAGACTTCTATAGAAACTGATCTCGTTTTTGCAACCACATGTGTCGCCCCCTGCTGGAATTTAAATAGAATGCAGGTTTAAGGCACACTTCGCCGAACTGGATGCTCTGTCCAAATTTTTTTACAGTCTATGGTTTTGACGGAAGTTACAGTATTACAGGGGTCAAAGATTTTAAAGATGAACTGCTCTCCAGCATGTATGTTGCTTAATGATGATTCAGGACAGAACTTTAATTATTCTCAAAGACAGTTTTGGCTAGCAGCATGCACGTTGCTAAGAGAGATGTTGGCAGTTAGGTGGCTGCCGCCACACACTCTTTCCATTCAACAGTGGATTTATTCGTTAATGTAGATTCTATCTTTGCTAGCTGTTGCCAGAATGAATGGGGTAGGCCATGTTATGCTTAAGGCTAGGAAGGATGCACTCAATTTAGCGATGAACATGATTTGATTTTGACTTTGTTATTTAGTTATTTGTACCCTTTTGTATAAAGTACATCTGAAAATGTTTTGGCATACGGAAATTTTGATAAAGACCTATTTTGTATAATATCTTATTTTTTATTTGTGTTGCTGGTGTTTTTTCCTTTTTAGGCTATATGCTTAGTAGATTTATAGAGCATGTGCTGTGTATAATTAGGCACAGTTCAAAGTTGATTAACTGTGCTGTATATATTTTGTTTTTGGACTTGATTTGCAAATGAATGAATAAAAATAAAAAATAAAAAAGGTTATATGATGACAGGCTACTAAACGTCTCGTGTCAAAAATAGAATTACAGATTTGTCTGGGTTTGAAAATTATTAGAAACATTTGGGATAGTGTAAGTACACAATTCATCAAAATATATAACATACAAGTCATTATTAGACATTGTAATACAGAAATGTTACACATTATACCTTAAAAGAAAATTCACCAAATTTTAAGCAGATCAAGCTAAAGATCCTGAGAAGGACCATTCATAAGATGAGGGGATAAAATACAGTGCTACTCATGAGTATAGGAACCTCTGCTAAAGTTAACTAAAAAGAGGAATAAAAAAAGAATCTTTTGGAAATTATTCTGAATGAATAATGTATTTTAAATAAATATATGTTCTTCCTTAAAGTACAGGGGGCCTAAGTATAGACACCCCTATGTTAAATTCCCATAGAGGCAGGCAGATTTGTTTTTAAAGGCCAGTTATCTCATGGATCCAGGATACTATGCATCCTGATAAAGTTCCCTTGGCCTTTGGAATTAAAATAGCCCCACATCATCACATACCCTTCACCATAGTGATGATGTGGGGCTATTTTTATTCCAAAGGAACTTTATCACTTCATTCCTCTTTTTAGTCAACTTTAGTAGGGGTTCCTATACTCATGAACAGCACTGTACAAGTACTGTATTTACTGTTGTCTATTTTAAAACAGTGTTGCTGCTAAAAGCGCTTACTTTAGTCTTATGTGTGATGAAACTAATATTTACAATACACTTTGGCGGCCCCCCAAAGCAGAAGAGACGCTAACACTTGACTGTTATTTAACAGTATAGGAGTTAAATTACTGCTGATGAAACCCAACAATTCCTGATTTGGCAGTTTCATAATAAACGCATTGAAATAATAAATAACAGAGGGGACATTTTATGTGAAAAATGAACAGGAAATTAAACTGTTCCACAGTCGCTGCTTTGACCACTTAGCCACTTTTCTCAGCGCTGTGGAGATTTGGCAATGCAAGACTAGCTAATAAATAACAAAAGGAGACGACATAAGAGCAGGAATGTTTGTAGTAATATCATACGTACTGGTGAATCCGAGGAGGTTTTATGAAACTAAAAAATGTAATTTTACCGGCTGAATAAGTTAAAGTACAAGGTATCAGCCTTTAATAACTGTATAAAATACACATGAGTGTTGATGAAAAAATAAATCATTAATGTAATATAGGAGGTCTGGGGAACAAAGAAGGAAACAAATGATTTATACATTTTGTAGCTTTTCCATAGGTCAGAGTCCAACCTGAGTTCCTGTGATATTAGTAGCCTATATTGAGAATATTCTCGGTTTGCATAATACTTAAGGTATATATGCCCACAGTATTCATCCTATGTGTAAATTTACAGAACAGTTACTGCACCGGGTGGCAGTGTGAAAATATTTTTCCTAAAATAGCACATTTTACACTGCTAAGAGTACCCCAGTTTTCTGTGGGTTTAAGCTGTTTAATACGCTATCTGGCAATGTCTGGTGGGGGTTGTGTGTTCTTGCTGCTAGAACGGAGGGTGAAGTGTTAATGGCCCATCAGCAAAACAGAAAGATACTGACAGTCTTATTGAGTAATATGCAAGAAAACATTTCACCCTAAATTTTGCAGCATAGCTGACAGTGGTCTATATTATTAACTAGTAAAAATGACAAGGCAGCAAAACATCCTTTCATTTTATAATTTAATTTGGCTATAATGTATGTAACATTGCCATAGGAACATGGTTACATATAGCCTAACCTTTGAAATGAGCGACATTTTAACCGTGCACGGGTAAAATAAACAGATGTAGGTAGAATTAAAGGCTAAGAACTGTTTGACTAACTCAAAAAAATAGCTAGACTAGAGACTAGAGAATAATAACTAGGCTATAAATACTATAAGACATCATTGACTTGGAATGAACTTGATATGCTACATGTCTCTAAAGCTTCATTTTATGTAGAATTGATTGATAGCTTAACTCACTCACTACACTTTGTGAAGGAAGCGCCACCTCATGGTAAAATGGTGTGCTTACAGTGGAAAATTTAGATGGCTTCATCTGTAAGTGAGTGATCTTTTGATCCAATAGTATCACAATCATTTTTTTTTAATATTCTGGTCATCTGTGTCTGTGTGGCCCTCACATGTTTGTAGTGTATATAGAATAGAGAATAGGATATAAATATATAATTAAGAGCAGAATCACTATTACACATAATAGTAATTAATAGTAATAGTGATTTCCTCTCTTAATTATATATTTATATCCTCTATAATAGTTCTATAATATCATATTTTTTCAGAGGTTTTTCGTGACATTATTGTAGGCAAAGTTTGGTTTTACACTCTAATGTTACAAAGAATAAATGTCATAAAAAGTGAAAGGTATTTGAATGTATTTTAGGCTACTTGTTTTATTATTTCTAGTAGCCTTCAGTTTTTTTTACAATATTCCTGAAAAAGTCTGAAAAGTCAATGAAAACAATAATATAAAATGGTATTTTACTCTTCAATAGCTTACCCCGCTGTTGTTAGGAGGGAATTCTGTTTAAAAAGCAGAGTTTGTGCATCCTTGTGATGCAGCTTTCTGCGGGAGCTATGACCCATATTTCAAACGGATAGGCGCTTGTTTCCGGCAGCCTTCAAAACGCATTTATCTTAAGCACAGTCGGCAGGGCTGAATGAATTAGGCCTGTTAGCGGCGCTCATATGCGCTGCAAGAGAAGATACAGAGAACATTCCAATCTGTATGTGTCATACTGCTTTTCCTCATATGAGCAACGCAGAATTCTACAATTTGTCTCTGTGTTGAATAAAAGAAGATGAAGAATTGTTCGTTACTCGCAATAACGGAATGCTACTGTTTGGAATCTTTTCGCGGAAAATACGATATGAAAACTGCAGACTACTGCTGTTTTCACAATATAATTATGACCTGGAAGGTCATTCGAAACATACATTTGTAAGCAGAAAATATAGGCTAACCAGCATTGCGCAATTTAGTGAAATCCAATACAATAACCCTGCAATAAATGTGGATTTTGTTGAGACTAAAGTTGATTCAGTGGTCAGTATGCTGTGGTATTCGTTTGCATTAGGCTGTCTGTTTGTTGTTTTTTTCACTCAGGGGATATCGGTAGCAGAAAACTATTTTTATTTTTTATTTTAGATTTTACAATCTAAAGAGCCAGAGTGGAACAGGATTTGAAACGCAAAGAGGCCCGGACACACCCAGGCCCCCAGGTCAGACTAATCTGGCCCTAAACATTATGTGCTTTTAGCAAGAAGTATATTTAAGGCAACAAGTAATTGCTCAATGTGACAAAAAAACGATGACTATAGTTGACAAAAATTGAAGTGGTTGTTTTATTCGAGGACAGTGTGACAGCACCTGCTGGAAGAAAAGGGACTGTAAAACTCACTTTTCGGATTTAACTAAATATGACCAGTAGGCTATAATAATACTAATACTACTAACTACTACTACTACTACTACTATTACTCATAATGATAATAACAATAATAATAAAATGCTTATAATAATATAAGCTATTGTATAGGTCTAAACAATTCTTTCCACAGTGTATAAAGCGAAATCCTGCGGATTGTATGGACGGATGAAGCGCTTTATAATTTCGATCGATTGTTGAAGATTAATTAATTAATTTCTATCAATAATTATAAAGGCGCATTACGGCCATCTCCAGCTCTAACAGTCTGCTCTGGCTGCTGCTTTCCTTGTCAATACAAACCGCTGAGGATCGTTACATGCTGACAGTGATAAATGAAAAGGTGCTGCGATGCCTTTGTTTATACATTTACATAGCTTACATAAGTCGTAGGTTTTGTAATTTTTATTTTCTCCTGTGATGCAAATGTAGGCCTACCCTGGATCCAACAGTGTTTCATTGAAAACGAAGTTGTTTTTGTTTTTTTTAGGAAACAATGTTTTTCATTTTACGTGTCTACATATTTTTGTCTTCCTGTCAGAGACATACTCACACATATGCATCCAACCATCCCAGCAGTAGCCCTATAACTATATATAGAAACAACAACATTTAGTAAAAGCTGCCCGCTGCAGCGTCCGACTTCGCTCTGAATTTTCTTGAACTTTGCAGCCAGGCCATCCATCATTCCTGTCACCATCAATCGAATAACGCGAGACAACTGCAATCCCGTCTCATATCGAACCAGTGCTTGCTACGTGACCTGCACCACCAACTAATGTCGTTGCTTAAACCATTTTCTCCAACGCCTATACTGACCTTTCTCGATCGGATTTTAAAGTGAGCAAGCAGGAAAATAGCATAACGGAAACAATCAGGATGGCAGATCTGCTCTTCACATTAAATCACTTTGCTCAATCCTTTTTTTTGTCTTCCTCATTTAAGCTTCTTTATTTGATTTTAGTGCAGACTTCTCTGTGTTTTGGTGCTAAAACTATTCAAAACATTGTCAAAAAAGGTTTCCGGTCCAATTTATAAGAACACAAGTAAAAGGAAAGCGATGTAGTGCATTGAAAACAGAAACAAAAATATACATTTTCTTCTTTAAAATTTTTGATTAAAGTTGGGATTTAAAAAAAAAAAACATGTCAGTGGTACAAGCTCTAGTGATCACAAGCACAAACATAAATAGAAACAGCCAAATAAAGAGCACAAATCTAGCACAATTAAAGTCCTCATATTAAACAAAAATATTCACAGTGTTTTTTGTTTTGTTTTCCTGTAAAGACAGGTTGTGTGTGTGTGTGTGTGTGTGTGTGTGTGTGTGTGTGTGCGTGTGTGTGTGCACGTGCATGCGTTTATGTGTGTGTGTGTGTGTGTGTGTTTTGTACAATTTTATTTGCGAGGGTAAAGCTTTAGTTTAAAAATGGGAAAAAGGTAAAAAGTTGTCTTTCCCGTGGTCCGCTGTTGTAGAAAAATAAATAAATAATTCAAACGAAATGGAGGAGATGTGTCAAACTGCTTCTCTTCACTATGAAGTCCTTCGTCCTCATATTTTCCATGCAGCCGTAAAGCTCCAAGTCTCTGTTCCGTTTAATGTTAAAGTTTTGAGCGGCCTGGTGCTTCCATGCGATCCTCTACACGTGCGCACTGTGCAGGCTTGGGCAAGGTGAGGTGGGAGTGGGAGTAGCCAAGTGGATGATCAGGTGGGTTTGACGTGGTGGCTGCGGAGGCTGCTACAATACTGAACTCCACAGCCAGATGTTAGAAGATCCCTGAGCCCACCATGGAGGCCTGGACACATGCAGGACAGAGAATAGAAGGTTAGGACACATAATTAACTACAACTACAACTACAACTAGTCTTACATGTGCAAGACACAAGAACACAAACCAGCACATATACAGTACATTTCTAACATTTTCAGCAATTTCCAAAACAAACAAATAAAGAAAATATCAGTTCAATTTTCAGACCTTCCTGTCCACACCAACATTCAGAGATAACTGTTAAAGCACAAGTTAAATAATTGGAACCAATTAACTCACTTCATTTATTTAAAGTGTTAGAGGCCTGAGGTAAAGTGATTCACCTGGAAACAAAAATAGAGTAAAGTCTGAGAGTGATTCTTTTCCCTTTATTTAAAGTGTTAGAGGCCTGAGCGAAAGTGATTCACCTGGAAACAAAAATAGAGTAAAGTCTGAAATAAGAAAGATTTTGAAACAGATGTATCTTCAAACCCCCACTTTGGGAACCACATGGTTTATAGAAATCATAGTAAAGAGTAATTAAGTGCCGACAGCAGCGAAGGCCCCATTGAAACTGAAGGAATTATAATTATTCCTTCTTTTCTGCAAATGAATCGCCTTTTTGAGGGGCTTAACATACTGAAAAACTCACCAAAATTGGCGGTCGCATCAATTCTGGTGAAAATCTACGTATTTTAAGGGTTTCGGGAATAGGCGCACAAAAATGGCTCACTAGCGCCCCCTACAAAATAAAAGAAAATGGAGCCCCTGCAGTACGTTTAAGGTAGACTCATGGAACTTGGTACACATATGTAACATGTCAAAACGTACAAAAAAGCTCATTGGAGCCATACCCTAAACCCAACAGGAAGTCCGCCATTTTGAATTGAATGTTCAAAATTAGTGCGATTTTGGCCATTTCCACGTCATACTTCAACAAACTGCTCCTAGAGTTTTAATCCAATCAGCTTCAAATTTGGTCTTTGCCATTTTTTATTTTTTTTTTTATCAATCTTTTTATTGGAAGATCAAGGATGTTATATTTTACAGTGTGAAGTGAAACAACTAAAACCTTATACAACCCCCCCCCAAAAAGAAAACACTGCTTAGTAATAAAAAGCTTTTTTTTCCCCATTTTGTTTGTCACACAGTTCTTCAAAACAGTTTAAGGATCTACACACTGAAAACAAGCACACTACTGCAAAGCCCACATTTTGACACCAGTTGATTAACAAGGCTTTAAACTCACAGGTTCACAATTGTCAGTCAGGCTACTCAGTTCCCACCACATTAAGGTAGTTGACCATTGATTTGAATAAACATACATAGAAAAAATAAAAAATAAAACAGAGAGAAGAAGTACAATATAAAATAAAAAGGTGTCTCATACTTCAGGCAATACTTAGGATTAAGATTCTCAAAATATGTCACAAAGGGTTGCCATTTCAAGTAAAATTTCTGGACTTACCCTTTCAATGTGAATTTAACTTTTTCTAGTTTAAAAGTCAAAGTTTAAGACTTTTAAAAGTCATAGCGCCTCCTAGTGGCAACAGGAAGTAGGCCTAAAAGTCAAGGTGCTATACTTTAACGAACTCCCCCTAGAGATTTCATTAGTTCGACTTCAAATTCAGTCTGTGTCATCTAAAGACCTTAGTGATGAAAAGTTATTAAAAGAAAAACTTTTGGTCCAACGGTGTGGGTGTGGCGTGGCGGCCATTTTGAGCATTTATCGATGAATGAAGAAGTTGTTGTAACTTTAGTGTACATTGTCCAATTTGGCCGACATTTCTCATGATTGACAAGGGTCCAGGCCTGAGGACAGTTAAAGGCAAAAATTGACTTTTGGTCATAGTGCCCCCCGCTGGCAACAGGAAATCAGCCTTATATGACAAACATCATCCGATTTACATGAAACTTATGTGTGGTCTATGTGTGATACTGAGCCGCCTTCTATACTTTAACCACACCCACTTACGGCCACGCCCCCTTTCATAACATTTGAACCGTTTAAGGTAGAGTCTTGTGTGAGGTGTCATTGAACTCAGCAGAGAGTTCCTTCTTCATTGGTGATGGTCTGGCCACCCCCTATGCTTAATCCACGCCCCCTTTCATAACATTTGAACCGTAAGGTAGACCCTTGTGTGAGGTATCATTGAACTCAGCAGAGAGTTCCTTTTTCATTGTTGATGGTTTGGCCACCCCCTATGCTTAAACCACACCCCCTTAAGGTAGAATCTTGTGTGAGGTATCAATGAACTCAGCAGAGACTTTTTTATTGGTAAAGGTTTGCTACGCCCCTATGCTTTGGCCACGCCCCCTCTCACAGCTAATAAACTGTCAGCAGGGAGTTCCCTTTTCATTGCTGATTATTTGCAGTGTCTGAGTGCCACACAAATGCACAGTCACAAGGAGCGGCGTCCGCCAGTAACCCCAATGCGCGCAGAGGTGCAAGGGCCCATCCAATGCTGCTAGCAGCTATAATTCAATTTATTTTTTTATTTTTAATTTTGAGACATTGTTAATGCAATCAATACAAACAACTATTTGCATTTTTGATTGTATGTATAGCAGAATATTTCAGGGTTTTATTGAGCCATTTCATGAAAAACTGACACTTTACAAAACATACTTAACCTAAAGTACATAGCGTAGTTAACTTACATCTGTACATACTTAAACTCTAACACTTATTTTAACCCAATCCATGATCTTTTTTAAAGTTTTGTTGTTAATACCTAACCAAGTAGTTTTGCTTCAATTCACAATGTTAGAGGTCTAATATGTAGACTAACTGTATTTAATCAAAAAATGACCACAATATGTCATCAGATATTAAAGAGACATGCTAAGTTGAAATACTATCTTCTCTGACAACAGTGCTAAAGCCAGTATTTTCTCCTTTGAAATTTCTGTTCCGTTTTTATTTTGGCCTTTGTGTTGTTGTCAACTGTCCATTTTGAGACCGGGGTTGCCAGACATGAAACGCAAACATGCAAAAACAACGGGCTGCATGATGGTAGCAGCAACTAAACAAACTGGATTAACAGAGATAGATTCATTCTACCCAACCTAAAAAAAAACGTGGCATCTTTCTAAACAGTTGCATGACCAGAGATGTGGTAAAACAAGGGTAAATATTGGAGATGCATTTCAAAGATGGAGACATGGAGTCCAAAAGGACGCTGAGTTGGCTAATTTCTTCCTAAACAGGTATGCGTTGAGCTTCATTGATTTCTATCACGGCTAACATAGAGACGGGCATTTTCATTCATTTCAACATTCATGTGCTGGCATTAAATTATATAGAGTACTTGTTAGTTACTCGCAAAAAAACTGATCTTGAATGCCAACACATGCTAACTGATAATGTTACGAGCCATGGATGCTTACAACCACCTTGACGGACAGAAACCGCAAGTTTGACTTCCTAACAATGGAAACATGCAATTAAACTTTGGCAAACAACCATGTAGCTTGAATTGTTGGATTGGGACACAGCTTATGTTCTCTAAAAGTTGCTCTGCAATGTATGTTATGTTATGGAATATTCTTGTGGCTAATGTTACCATCACCAGCTTCAAGGTTATGATATGTTGGACAATATGATTCCCACTTTGTTACAAACTGGCATGCAATCATAATGTGTAATAACATGAGAATGAGACCATGTGTCTCAATGAGATTACTTGTATAAATAAAGGTTAAATAAAATAAAAAACAGTGTATAGACAAGCTGTATAACGGTGTCTAGAAAGTAGTAGTACCAAAATTCTTCCCCCGCTTCTGTTCAGCTGCCGTAGCCGACAGACGTCGACTGTGACCTGGGTACAGACGACTGCAAGGTCGCATTCTGTAGCAGTGATGTTAAGCCAAGAAAGGGTGGCTGTCAGTCAGGCACAACGCTTCACAAGATTGCGGTCTTTTTAATGGTCGTTGTTGTTATCTTTAGCCGATAAAAGGTGACTGTCAGCCGGGTACAGAGCTCTGCAGGCTTTTGATAACCGTAAACATAGCAGCATCTAGCAATTCCGTTGCACTGTGGAGTAATGTCTAGCGAGACTAGCATCTAGCTAACATTGTGGGACATGGGGTTTAGCGTTCGCAACCTGGCAACCCCTGTGAACTTCGCTGCTGGGGACAAGGGGCCTAGGGGCGGGGCGAGAATGACAATTGGGATTTCCATTGGATCAAAGTACTTGCACTTGGTTGGCTGTTCTGCCAATTTTCCCAGCCCTTGTCACATGACCAATTGATGTTTCCATGATGACTATCCAAAATTCTGATACCATTGAACCAGCACTGGACTTGTTTAAAAAAAAAATGGCAGACTTGTTTAAAATGAAAACAAGTGAAATGAATAATTATAATGTGATATTTAATGCAATGTTTTATGTTGCAGAATTACAGTGTTGTTCTATCCTACCCAATATTTCCTATATTTCTAAACAGATTTCTATGCTGTATTTTGATAAAAATAAAAAAACGACTCTCCAGTATTTTGGATTTGGACAGCAGTAACCATTTTAAATGATAGCTGTCAGTACATATTGGACCTTTAACCACAGGTCGCTGGAAAATACATTTCCCTTGAAACAAAATTGAGAATGCAGTTTGCTTGTATGGGAACTTAATTATTATTTGAGAGGGTTGTCCTTTGTGGATGAACTTTGCTCAGTTGTCAAGAAGATACTTTAGTCCAATTGTCACCATCTGACTTATTGAAAGTATGGAACATGTTATGCAATAATTCCTTCATCTGCTGATTATGGGATGCAGTTGAGAGCTAGCAATATAAATAATTAAATTAAATAATAAAGCATATGGTGGAGTTAGCAGAGAGGAGAATAAAATAGTGCAAGTTCAGTCATGTATTCCATGATGGTTAAATGTTATGGCTCGGGCTTAATCGTGCATGGAAAACCCTCATATTATTTAAAAAATGGCTCTCTTTCTTTCTGCAGTCCTAGGGAGATTTAGTGCCGAATTCAGAATACACTCTTGCCACAGATCAAATTAGGGGAAGCAAAAACATCCGGCTCTACTAAGCTATTACTGTAACTAATGATCATTAAATAAATAATAATTAGAATAAATATTTCGGCTACATTTATTCACATTTATTCACACCGTGATGTCTCTATGTAGATCTAGATGTATTTATTTATTTAGTTTAATATGAAGCATCACATCTGTTCTTTGAACTTTATTAACAAAGCCAGGGGAGTCATCAGAAAGGGAAGAGGGGGCTGTGTTGGCAAAAATTGGCCCTGGTTAAAAAAAAATGAAGCAAATGCAGCTCCTATTTACATATAAAGAGCTCTATTAATCAAGGTAAGTGTCATTACAGCGTGGCTCATTGAGCAGTGGAGAGTGGGTGTTAAATAAAAATCTCTGTGCTCGGGTGCCTCCGGCAAGCGATACGTCTTGATTTGAGAACTGTCAGCAGTGGTGGGGAGCTGATAGAGGCTTGAGGAGGAGGTAGGGGAGGGGTAATAGTACCTTGATTCTTAATCAGATTGCCATGGGAGAAGAGATGGAGGAAAAGAAAAATTGAGGAAAAATAGGGTAGAGCGATAGAGAGGAAAAGAGGAAGTGGTACGAAGATAGACTGATGAAGAGGAGTGTGTTTCCCACACAGTGTTTTTATTTTATTACATTTTTCTTTCTATAGTCAAAGATGCACACAAGCTTTTATCTAGGGCTGTCATGAGATCAGATTTTCACTACACGATTATAGTGGCCCAAATAATTCATGATGACAATATTATTGAAATATGTATGAACAAAAAATACAAGTAAATACAAGTAAGTAAATAGTCTAATTCATCTTTCTTTCTTTAAAGATAATTTTTTTTGGGGGCATTTTAGGCCTTTATTCGATAGGACAGCTTAGACATGAAACTATAACTAACTATATTCCAAATTGCTAAAAACATCACTGTCATGGGCACCGAGTTGGCTCACCTGGTAGAGCAGGCGCCCATATACAGAGGCCCAGTCCTCGATGCAGAGGCTCAGGGTTCGGGTCCGACCTGCGGCCATTTGCTGCATGTCTTCCCCCTCTCTATCCCCCCTTTCCTGTCTACAGCTGTCCTGTCTATTAAAGGCTTAAATGCCCAAAATATTATCACTGTCATGAAAAAACTGGGTCTGGTGGGAAGACGATAAATCCATTAAAACCCTAAAAAAAACCTCAGTGGTTGCTTAACCCTGTGTTGTACGCACCAGGTTAACTGATGAGATCTTATCAGATTAGGGTGAGAACCATACAAAGTTCATACAATTGCCATAAGCAGCTCCCCTTGATTCCATCTCCATCTGATTCAGAAACTCCTTACACTATTAGACAATCACACAAGCAAATCATTCTAGGATTACTAAGGTCTTTTTTTATTCCCAATAGAAATAAGGTCAAAACCATTAAGACAAAACCAAAGTTCTAATAAACCAGATTTATCCTTTAAGAATTAAATGCAAAGAAGTTCACAGGTTATGTTGCCTTAAAATAAAACCTGGAAGACAAACGCAAAAATTGATATTGTGAATAGATATTTATGACTATATGTACTGTATTAACATCAAAGTCCCAGGTCGCAAAGACATTTTCCAGTCTAGATTGGATTGGTAAAGAATGGGAAGAATAGAATAGAAATATGAGTGAAAGGAGCAGAGGAGAAAGTGGGGGAATGGTGAAATTGTTTTTTTTTGTTACAAATGAAGACATACAACAACTGGACTACTTACTTTACCAGTGTTTTTCAGGCTTGCCTCAGTGAAATGGATTTACATGTAGTGCCATTGCCCATCCATGCCCATGTTCATGCCCATGCTACCCATTGGCCCTGGAAAGAGGAGTAAAAACAAAACAACAAGATAACAGACTACTCAGAATCTGGTAGAACTCTTACAGACCATTATTATTTACAGCTGCTGGCAAGCAAAAGTGTATTTACTAGTTTCAGCTTTGATGCTAGCACAAAGGATAAAGTGCCTTTATCACAAAGTTAAAGGTGGTATAAACACAATTCTAACTTGTTCTTTAGATATCATGTGAATGAGTATTGTATGTAGCAAAGCGTCTGTGTCTGTAATTTTACTTTAAGAAACAATTTCATCTCTGTTTCCAGTACAGAGACAGGTTTAGTCTAGTTTAACAAAGACTGGAAGCAGGGGCAAACTGCTAGCACTACATTACATTCAAGAACAGATGAAGAAAGAGAGATTGGAGAGACCGGAGATGTTACACTGTAGCAAACTCAAACATTTCAAGCATCAGCAGTGTAACTTTTGGAATGAACAAGTTTGTTCCTGAAAATAGCCTTGTCCCAAATAGCTAGGTGTTAGCAAATGACGTCTATGCGACACAACTACGTCATGGCAGGTGTATTGCTTAAATTGCGTAAAGTTGCAAGCAGCAATACTGGAGGCCAAACACCTGGCACATCAGGCACATTTTCAATAGGCACTACAGTAGTCATTTAAAAACAAGTGTATTTCCATTGTGTCATAGTGAATCTTGCAACTTTGAAACTGAGGCACAAAGTCTGGTAGGAAACTATGTTTATAGGTAATTCTGAGTTCAGTATCATCCTTGAAAATAAACAACCTTATCAGAATTGTAATATTTGTATGTTTAATGTACCGTTTTACTGATTAATTAAAATCAGTTTCTCTTTATGAAACATTGTAGCTTGTTTCTGTCTCTTCTTTGACCTTTGGTATAGGAGAGTTTTTTTTTTCCACTTTTCTCCAAGACTATTGGGCTAAAACACATCAGCCAAAGCACAACTTACCCTCAGAGAGATCACACCAACATGCTTCTTAAAACAGTGGAAGGATGGTTTGTGGTTATTCTACAAATTGATTTCCTAGACAACTGTATGATTAGGTTTAACTTGCACTTTCAGACAAGGCTAACTGGCTAACATGGATAACCTTTTATGGCTACATTATACTCTCTTACAGTATATAACATTTGTTTCTTCTTTTTTGGATTTTTTTTTATTTGGTTACAGTCTAATGTTACTTGATATGATATTGAATGAAGATGAACTCAGCTAATGAGGTTATGTTTTCCTCCAGAGAAATGATCTGAATGTTGTCATCTTGTTAAATGCTTTACAACGAATTTCATTTATGTCATGTTGTACTTGCTGGATTGGCACCAAAAAATGCCACTAGACATAAAACATGAGGTGCGTAATTGTAGTAAAGCATTGATTTTTAGAAGGTCTTATGATAAAGATTTCAAATGACCAATCACAAACTGTTGCCTTATGGCAATGCTATACAGAAACAGACATACATAACAATATTTATATATTGTTATGTATGTCTGTCATGGCACATTACTGTATGAAAAAAAGTGCTTAAAAGAGCACTTCAGCTTTTCTCTCTTTTAATTGTTTAAAACTCAGCTGACCACAACCAGAAAATGATTATGGAGATTTTGCCCTTGATGGTTCAATAAAGAATGGGAGATTGCTCACCTCCAGGTCGGAGACCCATGTGCTGCTGCCCATCAAGAACAAATCCTCCCATTGGCTGGCCATCTGGACTGTAAGCTGTTCCCTGACTCACTGTGAGAGCAGAAGCAAGATTGTCAGAGTGAGCAACCCAAGAGTTCTACAATCGCTTTGCAGTTAACCCAAACATGCTGCACACAAAGCCACCTCCTCCTTCTTCACCTCCTTCATGCAATCCATACTCCAAAAGCCTTATGATTGGCTCCTCTGATATATAATCTTTCTCACTTTTCATACTGTCTTTAATTCCTGTCTCTGTAGCTGCAAAAGGTGATATTAGTAAGGCAGTACAGTTTGCATTTAGTTTCACCTGATCATTTGATAGAATGGAAGAAACAATTTAGTACACTGAACATTAAATAAACTGCAGTTTTACCTGCTCTGTTGGACTGGTCAATCATAGGCTGGACTATTCTCCTCCTTGCATTGATAAACCTGGAAAAAAGAGCAATATCATATGAACTATTTGATAAACAGGCGAAAGAGTGAAGATAAAGCATGAATGAAAAAACTAATTCTGCTTCCACACCTAGTATGTACCAACATTATTATTTTTTTAATAGTTAACATTCCTGACCTTGGAATATGTGATAAAATATAAAATCAAGGTTCAATTTCTTGCTTTTTTGACAGTATTCCGCAGCCTTTTTAGTTCACTAGAGAAGTTGAAATAATCTAAGTAAGCTTTGAATTACAATAGTACAAAGATTTTTCAAGTCTAAATCTGTTGTGCAGATCATATAAGGGAATCAACTAGATCATTAGTAAAATTAGTAAAAACAGAGCTCCCATTTTTTCTGAAAATGTTGAAAACAAAAAAGAAAAAGTAGTGTCACATTAGAAAATATTTATTCTTAAATTTTTTGACCCACCCTGACCTGTCCCCTCACCTGGTCTACTTGTAATTCTTTCAAAAGAAAGATGTCCCATACATCATCTGTTGCAGCACTTTGCATTGTGGAATACAGTATGTGAGATCAGTGACATCTGCGTATTTTTGGTAATACTGCAGATTTTGATTTTGTTTGCATACTTCATACTACATCATTCATTTTGGCCAAATCAGTACATATTGCTAGTATAGTATGTGCTTTTGAAAACGGCCATAGTGGAGGAATATCTACTACTAGTGGAGGAACCCTCAGCTGTTTTTCACAGTTTCCCATTATTCAGAGGCCTGTAGTCATGACATGACTGAGCCAGGCATGCCATATATTGCTATTTCCAGGATAAGGTAGGTGTGTTGTAAATGACTTTAGCATGTCAGTAGTTCCATACATGTTTATTTACTGTAGTACTATGTAAATTGGGAGGTAAATTATAGGAAAATAGATACAATGTTTAATTGATACACTTTCAATTAATTATTTTAAATAAATTGCATGCATAAACTACAGTATTTCTGTCAGTGCACAGTAGTGCTGCTTGGGTTTAACATGTGTAAACTCAACACAAATAAACTGATGGATGAACATCAAACAGCTGAATTACTTTTATACTGAAAAAGGGCTAAAATTGATTACCATGAGCCAAGATCCTAAATTATAAGGAGCCCATCTTTTATATCATTTTAAGCAGCTGTTTGAACATCTATTTTTGATGGCCATGCTAAATCCGACAAAATATGTATGACATCTGTGTGTTTGCTTTGACTTAATTATTGTTATTAATTAAGTCAAGTGAAATGTATTTCTAAAATGGAAATTTATTTTCCATACCAAAGAGACAGATTGTGCATGTACATGTGGATATGAGAGCAGTCAAATCTGGCATTAGAGTGACTTACCAGTTGTTCACTTGAAGGATGGTGAGGCCTGTGTCTTGTGCTAGCTGCTTTTTCTGTTCCTCTGAGGGGTATGGGTGCTGTGAGTGACAAAAAGATATAACATTCAATAAATAAATGTCAAGGCTCGAGACATTATTATCGATGACATTATTTCATATTGTTTGACGACCGATCGGGTGGGATATAAAGAGGGACAATGGTGACTTTTTGTCTGGGGCCTCGATAAGGTTAGGTCCCCTGTCCCCCCCTAACCCCCTCCATCTCCTTGTCCTTGATCCCTTCACTGGCTCTGTGTGGAAAGTGTGTGTGTGTGTGTGTGTGTGTGTGTGTGTGTGTGTGTGTGAGACAGTAAGATGAGGGCGGCAGATGGTAGACAGAGGTGATCCTTGTACCCCTTGTGCAGGGTCGCGGGACATTCCCCATTCTGCTTCTGTCAGCCTCCTCCTGTGGTCATCAGTGAAGGATGAGCTTCCAAGCACTTCATTTTTAAACTGCCTTTCAGGCTAAGCGCACACACACACACACACACACACACACACACACACACACACACACACACACACGCACACACACGCACACACACACACACACACACACACACACACACACACACACACACAGAGCCACATATATAACAATAGTGACACCAGGTGCAAAAATGCACACACAAATGTTGATATGGTTACACACACAATACAACAGTCAAGTGACAGATTACTCTAAACTTTGCCCTCAAATCAAAGCTCTATATCACAGACAGACAAAAGAAAAATAAATCCCTCTGTCCATCCCTCTACAGTCTCCATTTCACACGTGACCAAACGCCATGACATGATGTTCACCAGAGGGAGTCTTGTGTTGATTCAGTAAATGATCACTCAAAGAAAACCATGTATTGATCCCTCTTTTATTATAGGCTACAAAATCATCAACCAAAAGATCAATGATCTAATTTTGCCCCACAGTCCAAATCCTTTCTTGCTTTAGCTAACAGTCTGAATAGAGTAAATCTGGCCTCTAATGAAAGGACTAAATAAAATCTATTTTTTAGTAACATGTTTAAAAGAAGGCTAGTTCGCTATTTGCACGTTATAACTTATTTTCTAATATGCTACTGTTTGAATCCATGGTTGTATTATGTTAACGTATGACTCTATCGCCTCACTGCCAGATCCTCATACTCAGAATTGAAGATGACATTTGGAATTTATCATTGGACCATTGGATGTCAATCTTGATTGGTTAGGGAGGACATCCTCCCTTGGAGCATCACCTTACGTGTTTTGACCAATAACAGATGAGCGTGAAAAAAATGAAGTACATTTACAGTTTTTCTCAATCGCTGAAACAAACTTACAATTTTCAAAACTCTAAGTACAATCCTCACACCACATGGTACATTCAGCACATCACTCTAAGTAAGCTGCTAAAGGTAATTACTCAATCATGATCAGGAACTGAAAAAAGAAAATATGCTGAAAAAGTATCAACCTCAAGGGTCATCCAATCTCTCCTCTCTTTCTGGCCACAACATTTTATCGACATCACACCTGATATCCTCCATTGCAATGCAATGAGGGAAAAACTTTTGGTTATCCACCCCCTACAACAATCTGCTGTGATATCCTCACCTGTCACCTGTTTGTGTTTGGTTGCTTATAGAGGAAATTGAATTGTTCCCCATATAGCCAAATTCTATTCATCTGAAAACTTTTACAACAAAACCACATACCTATTATGTATCTAATATATATGTAACAGGTAATTGTGATTGTTGGTTGCTCTATTTTGCATGTATAGGGATTCACACAATAAACATGTTTATAATTGAATTTGATAATAATATGATTCCATAGCAAATTAATGCAAACTATTTTGATCTTCAAGGCTTACTCAATGAATTTTGTGCCAAAGCAATGACAAATGACAAAGTCATGTATTCGTAAATAGTCATATAGTTTGACAAAGTTTAATAGTCATTACCATTGTGCTAAAGCGATTGAGAAAAACTGTAAACACCATCAGATTTCAGACGTTCATTCAATATTCTCAACTTTCATTCCATATATTCAGACTTTCATTCCATATACCCAGACTTTCATTCAATATCCTCAAGTTTCATTTAATATATTTAGACTTTCCTTCAATATTCTCAAGTTTCATTCCATATATTCAGACTTTCATTCAATATTCTTCAAATTCATTCCAATTCAATATTCTCAAGATTCAATATATTACCAGTCAATGTTGGAAGAAACCAGTTAACTATGCAGACTACTTACTTTTATGGGAGAAATACAAATAACCAGGAACAACAACAACTCTGCTAGTCAGGCAGGCAAAAAGCTTTTATATCGTGGTTAGATTATTGCAATTTATTATACTCAGGGTGAAGCCAAAAAAACAATCTCACGCCTTCAACTAGTACAAAACAAAGCTGCTTGGCTTTTAACAAATACTCGAAGACAAGATCATATCACTACAGCCTATTTTGTTCAGCAGTAAGTTTTAGGGTTAATTTTAAGATTTGACCGATTACGTTTAAAGCACTTCATGGTCACAGATGCAGGAACAGTTACGTACCAGGCTAATGGTCCAATAATGAATAATATAATGAATTAAAACCTTTCACAGCTGTTTTCTCTATAGCTTCCACAGAAGGGGATCTTTTAAGGGTCTTCCAAACGAACGATAAAAGCAGGAGGCTACAGCTAGTTGTGGACAGAAACACCCCCCCTCCCAATGGCCTACCAACCGCGGGCCTCACACTGCAACGTCTGACAAAACATAATCCCGCTGTTTTCACACCCTCAACGACTGATGAATGCTTGATCGCTTGGGTGTTGCAATAGGCCTTTCAGAGGCCAAAGTCCCCTTGCACACTTTTCATAGACACATCCTGCCATGGCAAACACTTGTGCTTAACAAATTAGGCCTGAAAGGGAATGGGGAACAGAGAGGGGATAATTCAATTATCCTCCTTTTTCATCTGGAAAATCTAAAGGTGCGCTTTGGAAAGGAAGGGATTACAGGACTTGTATGGGCCTTTAACAAACTAAACAACTGAGGCACAGAGCTGTGGAGTAAGGTCTGGCTACACCACAGATACATTCTGGGATATGAGAAATAAACAACACTCTGGGCTGTCTGCATTTCTGTAAAACAATCACAATTGTCTTGCGGCACTATGCTCCGGTGGCAGCGACGGTTGCTCTGCAAAATAGTCTCAGAAAGAAACTTATTTTAGGGGAACAGCACCCTGCAAAAGTTTGAAATCTATTAAAATCCACAGCTAGATGTTGCTTGTACAGAAAGGCAATTTAACAGGATCCAGGGTAAATTCCCTTACCGTAAGGTGCTGGAAGAGCCATGCTCTCATTATATTTGTTGCTACTTTGGGGAAAATGCCTCGTTTCTTCTGCCTTTTCTTGTCTTGGTCATCCTCGTCTCCTGTGCCTGGTGATGCCAGGCTGTTGTCGAGGGCATCTCCTGCAATCAGAGACAAGAGGAGTGACATTATGAGAAAGCTTTAGTGTGGCCCTCATTCTCCTCCGTGAAAATGTGCCGCTAAAGGGCAGACAGAGGAAGATTTTTTCCTATGTAGCACAGTAGCACAAGATTCTTGCTTTCACCTCCCTTGACTCCCTGGCCATTGGATAATGAAGAGGAGTTTTGTAGTGTGGGAGCTCAATAAAACCAAGAGCTATTAATTCAATCCGAGCCACGCGTTTGACATGCGGTAATGACTGCAGGAGCTGTGCGCCTGAAATAAAATAATGAACGTTCAAACTGCTGTTGGACTCAGTACTATGTACTGATATTTATATGTGACCACTGTTTGAAATAAGACTAAACGTTTTCTTATAACTAAAAAGAGGATAACAAAACAAAAACCTAGCCTGTGACTGAAGTATGAACCCAATAACACCAAACCTTGTGCTGTTTGAAGTAGGAAACATGCCGTTCATTTGGGGCACTGAGGCAAAATGTAGGGGGGGTGAATGGTGTTCATTGATTGACCCCCCCCAATGACAACAGCAGTGTCGGATTTCATATCAGGCTATGGATCCTTCCATTACCAGAATCCCTGTTTGATTCCAGCATGAACCTGCCACGGATCATGGCAGGAAGCTTCCTTTCAGCCCCTTGTAGATACCTCACTCCATTTGCAACAACAAGGGGCAATCCGCTGCTTCTCCCTCTTTGCCATTAATTGTGCATCACGCGAGATGATTTACTTTTAACAGTGGTGGTTATTTTTCTTGCCCTTGAGGCAGAGAAGCCTTGAAAGCTTGCCTGGAGGGCATGTGAATAATGCATCTGAGTGACTCCTCCCCTGAGGCGTGACAGGAACCCTACATTTCTTAAGATTTGCCCTAGCATGTCTTTTTGTTTTTAGAGATGCATCAATCAAATGCGCCTATATGAGCCATATTCATGCATAAATATTTTAGCTAATGAATATTGACATTAAAAAGGATGTATTCTAGGGTCGTAGGCTCTGGGGGTTGTGGGATTTTTGATGGATGGTGTCCAGCTCTGCGTCACAGACAGAGTACATGGTTCACACTGCCTTTGTTCACTACTTTTCACTTTGTTTATTCTTACACCTCTCTTCAGCCTGTCGATTAAATTACTTCTTTCTAGGCAAATGTTCCCTCAGATGGTGGAAAGTTCGAGATCAAGAATAGGCATGTTATCTTCCTTCCAAACAACAATGACAATACAGACTAATTATCAGTCTATAGTAATCTAGCAAAATTAACATCAACAATTTAAAAGAAAATGTATGTAATGATTATTTTTTAAGACCTACTTGATATAACTGATAAGACTGGTGCATCTCTAGCTCTTAAAGAAAAAGGGCAAGTCTATTTAATATAAAATGAGAAATCAAAGAGCAGCTTTAATAATAAACAAAGACTTGAGTTTTACTGTATTATTTTAAATCATCAGATTATGAAGCTACAGTTTATATGTATTAAAAATCTTTTTAAAAAAAGTTAGAAAGACAGAGTGAGAAAGAAAGAAAAAAAGGAGGAAAAGAGGACTCCCTCTGCCTAATTATATCTAAGTAAGGCCACTGTTCTCCCCCTCGAACCCCATCCTTGACACCCCACCCTAGTCCACCTCTTCTGCTCTCCTCATCCCTCTTTCTTCTGCTCCAGAGAGGGGAAAGCCGCAGGGCAGATCTTCTGCTACACTAATCGTTACTGACTGTTCCCCGGCAACTCGGCCAATCTAACCAGTGTGTGACGGTGCAGTCTCAAAGTCATACACCCGTGCAAGTCTCCCATGCTCCCCCCCCCCCCACACCCCTGCCCCCTCTTGTCTCTTTCTTTGCCTGCCAGTGTCTGCACAGTAGATGAGAGGGGGTAGATGGAGGGGTGGGCAATACCGCAGGGATGGCTGGAGTATTGCCCTGGGGCTAAGAAGAAACACACACACACACAGACACACACAAAAACAGCACCCTAAGATATAAAGAGTCTTCCTTTCTAGCCCCTTCTACCTCTGCTGCTCAATTACGCTCAATGCTGTTCAGCCTGTGTTGTTATAGACTTATACCTATGTAAACTATTTAGGCCATTCCCACTCAGCTGTTTATTTTTCGTTTCTATTATGCTCCTTCCTGCATTCACACACTGCAGAAATCTCCATCTTTGCAACATTTGCCTAAGGTGGTAGTATAACATTGGAAGCTGGACCAAATACTATACCTAGCCTCTTACTTACAGAGATTTGTGGCTTACAGAAAGTTATAGTAACAATCATTTTGTATGTATTCATTACTGTTATATTATTTTTAATTTAGTCATTGATTAAATACTTATTGATTTATTCTGTATTATCATTATTAATTTCCCCAATACATGTACTGCATGTGTGTACATGTGTGGCATCTTTGATTGGGGAATTGGAAAATGTATATTTTTCAAATTTAGTTTTATTTTCTCTCTCATCTCCTCCTCCATAGCATCTGCTTTCTGTCACTTTAATGCTGTTGATGTAGTCGGTGGATGACGTTTCCATAAGACGGAGCAGCTAGCAGAACTGATTGCAGCTCTCCCAGCAGCTGGTTTTGCATTGGTGATACAAAACCAGTGCCTGTCTAATGAGTTGAGCAGAGCCTGATCCATCATCAGTGACACTTTGGGGCTCCTCCCCTTATTAGACATGATACACATCTCTAAATGGAGTGGTCTGGAAGGTTTCCAAGACATGACTAATCCTGCATGTGAGAAAGTAAACATGACGATCAGAAGCTGTTGATGGGAGATGCAACTCTTTAAGCTGTTTGAAGGTGACCATTTGCAGTTTTGATTTATCACATTAATGGTGAAGCACACCTGACTCAAGTAGGCTACAGCCTAGTACGTAAAAATGTCATTTGTGCAAACATGTGAAAACACAGCAGGCTTGTCAGCTTTTAGCACAATATCAATGTCAATATTTTACCTAAGAAGCCATCCTTTTTTTGGTTTTAAAAGATTGTCTTAAAGGTGGAGTCAGCCATTCTGGAGAAATATTGTTGATATTGGAACTCAACACCCAAACAAATACATACCTCCTGTAAGTGCTCCTTCAGTAGCTTTGCCCCCCCCAAGCCATGGCATTGCCAAGGGAATGCAAAACAACACCAACCACTAGGCTAGATGACCAAACCAGTAATATGGTTTGTCGTGAGTGGGCATGTGGAAGAGACACTTACAACTTAACAGACTCCACAAAAAAGCATTTTGGACAATAAACACCAACATGATGCCACATTTTTACATCTCCTAAACCGAAGGTCCGATTGCTACCAAACTTTCTGTAGATCAGGATTCTATCAAGCTTATCAAAAGTTGTATAAAACTTGTTAATATTGTATTTGATTTTCAAGATGTTGACCTATTCAACTTCACTTTAGTGCATATTTGTGGAATTTATAATCTATCTGCATGGTGTTCACAGTGAAATAAATCAGTACTTATTCAATGTGTTGTCACATTAAGCCAAACACTGGTTTAGTGATGTTGGATATATAGTAATTTATAATGCAAACAATGCCATTGAATGGATGTTGGGGCAGTGTAACATTTGCTGTTACCAATTGATAGATTGTGATTTGCCTCATATACAATGATGGAATGCACACAGAGTCAAGAGGTTACTTTTTTTTTCTTTTCTTTTTTTTTATACCAATGACCAATATGATCCATCACGAGTACACCTATTTTAACACACACACACACACACACACACACACACACACACACACACACACACACACACACACACACACACACACACACACACACACACACACACACATGCTAACGTGATGGTTTATTTGTGTATTCATCAATGTGTTCATTAGCTTTGTCATCAAGGTAATAGGGTGCTGTCATTTTTGTATTTGAATACTGTAACAGGCATTACTGCATTAAACTACTGATTTTTTTACAGTGATTCAATACATTTGATGAAATGTATTGAATTATATTCCTAGATTATAGTCCAATAAATGTCTTTAATCTATAATGTCTGCCTTGATTAGTTGTGTGAATAACATTCAATGATCTTTAGTGAGGTTAAAGATTTTGTGATTTATCTTGAGTTTTTTAAAGAGGTCTTCAACCTTTTTTCTTCCTACTTTTACCAGACAGCAGCAGCAGGAGGGTCATTAACAAAACAAAAGATGTTGCCTAAACATCATTGCTACACATGGGGGAGGTGTGAAATGTTTTCTATTCAACCTAATTAGTTAGAACCTATTTATGGAAAAGGAAAGAGATGGCATTAAGTTTGGATTCATTTCAGATGTCAAACTTACAGAAGCATATTGCTGTAATGCAAGAAAACGGTATCAGTATTCCATTATAACGTGAAAAGTTTGCTGTTATAACAACATGCTTTTCACGTTATAACCAGGGGTTAAAGACAAGTGGGTCGGAATGATGTGGAACTGCATTATGAAACCTTTGATTAAAAGTAACTGAATCTGATTTGCACTTTCATTCATCAGTGTTTCATTCTGCAGCAGCGGTGAACTGCAGTGATGTAAGTCCAGTTTCAGGGTTTAGTTCATATTTCTGCAATAACAGCAGGACATTTGGATGTCTGTCAAACTGTTTAAGTCAGTTGAGTTGAGTGAAGGGATGATAACGTTGTTGGTAGCCTAGTGGTGACAAACGAAGACTTGGTGCCTGTTGATTTTATAGACTAGGGAACATCGTCTCCAAATGCAGAACATGCGGCAGGAGCTTGATGGCAAAGAACCCACTGCCATCCCTTATACTCCCAAACTTGAGTTGTAAGTGGACTGGTTGTTGGAAGAACTCTACAGAGACTGAGTTTTACAAACAGTCAATGTAGGTCAATTCCTAAATTTAATATTAAGAAATTTAAACGACAGACAAATTCTGAGTGACTGTGACCTTATAAAGTCAAACAACCAAATTTAAACACCTTTTACGTTGAATATGCCCAGAAATAAGGGTATGTAGACGACTTAAGGATAAAGTCTCCTCCCCGGACTCTTGATTTAATATTTTTCTCATTGTTTGGCTGTATTAATCAATGGTTGTTCAATAAAAATCACGTAAGAACCCAAGGAAAAGCTCTGGGGTGCACTTCATTTCTTGGCAAAAGCGGATCAAAGACCAAAGGATCAGGAGTTTCTTCAAACCGGACCTCTCTCAGCCCCCGAGGTGAGTAACAGCTTATTCCCGCACTACGGCTGTACACCACTGACTATATAAACACACTCCATATTCAGGTAGAAAAGTCTTAGATGCCTGTGTATATTGATATATCTGTGCATAGAGATGAAGAGAGGTGTATATTTTAGGAATTTTTTCGAGGCTGTTGTGGGTCAGCTGCCTTGTTCCCCCTTCCTGTGTGTTTGTGTCTCCCTTTTCCTCTCTGTGTCTGTCTGTACTGTGTTTACCTGGAAGTGGCAGGGGGCGTGTCAGGGGGAACTGGGTCAGGAGGCGTGGCCATTCATCCCTGCTCTGTCGCTGGCACAGCTGAGGCTCATTCACTGATTCACACCTGCAGTATTTAAACCCGGGCTGTTCACCTCCTCAGCGCCAGATCGTTACATACCCTGACGTGTTAACTTGGCTCAGTATCCCTGCTAGCAACTCTCTCGACTCCACGTTTGTTTTGTCTAACTACTATTCCTCTGTGCAGATCCTGCTGTACCTGCTCCCCACCTGCCGTGCTCCGCCGTGCTGCCTGCCTGTCTGCCTCACGCCAACTCCGACATATCCACCTACTTCGCCTGGTTTCAACTGTGGACCTTCTTCAGATCCGCCACTGCCTGGTTTCAGTTCACTCCTGGAAAACTACTACCACAGCCTCGGTTGTTCATCTCCACTGCATATCGTCATCTAATAAACACTTGAACTATTATCTGTGTCCTGTGAGGTGTCTCTGTGCGTTGGGCCATATATACAGCCATAACAGAGGCGGAGTAAAGCAGGTTGAGAGGCTTAACCCCCAGCGACAAAAAGGCCAGTAGATGTCAAATTAGGAGGCTTGACGTGACCTTCGGCCCCCTCCTCCTCTTCTTGCTTCGCTTACTACTTAAGAATAGGAAGCCAGGGGTCTAAAAAAAAAACTGTTCCGTGATTGCTGTAGGCTAGAACTGCCGTCGCTGCCTGCCACTGTAAAACTTAGTGAGGCAGGTTGTGACTCACGTGTGCGCTGCCTTGCTCTTGCAAGGCATCTCGTCTTACAATGGGTAGTTCATAAAACACAGTGCTTTCAGCCTCCCCAAGTTCTCTCACACTACACCGCTCTTCCGCTCTCTTCACTGGTTACCAATTGCTGCCCGCATCCGCTTCAAGACACTAGTACTTGCATACAGGGCCACGAACGGATCAGCCCCAGCATACATCCAGAACATGGTCAAATCCTATACCCCAACCTGCCCACTCCGCTCTGCATCAGCCAGCCTGCTTGCTACCCCCTCACAGTGAGGGAGAACTAATCCCTCAACAAATCCCGACTGTTTGCTGTCCTGGCTCCTAAATTGTGGAATGACCTCCCTATTGACATCAGAATGGCTGAAAGCCTACGCATCTTCCGCCGAAGGCTAAAAACACATCTCTTCTGACTACACCTTGGGTAAACGTTAAAAATTAAAATATATATATATATTTCTTGAAGCTTCACTTTCATATGGCTCTTTGTAGTTTCACTTATTTAAAGCTAATGTACTTGCACTTACTACGTTTTGAACCATCAGGGTTGAAAGCACTTAATTATAAGTCACTTACATGTAATGTAACACAAATACCAACTTTCGCTTGGCATCACGGAGCTCTGTAGCCAGCGTGACCAGCCTGCAGTTACCTAGTTTTGCAGGATATCATACGAATTGGTGTGCATACATTTTCGTACTATATTGTACGAACCAACACAGTCTAACTCTGCATGGTCAAGGACCTCTGGCGTTAAGTTTGAACAAAAGAGGGGTACCTGTTGCGTTATTTTTCGACGGGGGGGTAGACATCATATAGACATTCATGTTAATCCCTTACCGTCGGATATAGACGAAAGAAAAAACACAGCCCCCTTAACTCGAAATCTGTGACAGTTTTATTATTGGTATTTTTAGCCCATAACAGCTGCTTTAATCAACATTTATTCACGAGATCTTATCATGGATTTCTTTTAATGTTATTATTTCGGTCTGTTTTGGACAGGGAAGCCTTTTTTTGCTTTTTTGTTTATTTATATTTTTAAAACTATAACGCTACATCTACCAACATTTATTTAGATGTTATCATGGTATTCATTTCTTTATTTTAATAATATTAATTCGGTCTTATTACCGGTGAAATATTACAGTATGCTGTAATACAGAACATTACGATATGATCCGAGCTAGATGTATTCAAAGCCGATATCCCACAATGCAATGCAGGCATTCATTCACAGAATCAGACAGCGATCAGCTGGTCTTTAACGACAGTATCGCTTCAATGTACATATATATAGTCAGTGGTTTGGTCACCAGCAACAACACGTTGCTCAGCTTTGTTCCAGTGAGTTATGCATTGTAATAACGTTTAAGAAAATCAGCGGAATTGACGTAATAATTACCCCTCCTCGTCTGTGAAAGAATGTTGCACGTTGTACGTGACAATTTACACAATAAAATACAAATAACGGAAAAATTGTGTTTTATGGTAAGAACTTTGATTTGCCTTATAAAAAACCTACAGTTGAGTGTTTGATTGTTGAGCATTTTTTTATTTTATTTTCCATGCATAGTTATTTAAAAACGCAATTTTCTAATTTTATATTAATAGCAAGGACTAAAGGGAAAAAAACATGAGCATATTTATGTGTGGGACTTAAGTTTGTTTTAAAACCACACTGCATTATTAGTTGTTTTAAATAAATGACTTTTTTGAAATATCAATTTATGAAGAAAATTATCCTTATATCAATCACCGTGGTTACAGATTGTAGCCATCCTAACCTTTGTAGCCTTTTTCAAAATTAAGAAGGGACTAGTTTTAGGAAGCATTTTCAGGAAATTAAAAGGCAGATTGTTGCTGAGATTTTTGTTCACAGAGTAAGATCCTTTATATGGGCTGTGTGTTTGGCATTTTTGGCACAATTCTACCTCAGCCTATATACTGCACACAGTGAAATGGTTGAATGAGATGTACAACTCACACACCTCATTCAACCATTTCATAAGCTGAGGAAAGGGTCGTGACATTAGTCAGAAGGTATCAGAGGTCATAAATGATGAACCAATCAATCAGCTCTAAATAATAACGCAGCAGGTACCCCTATTTCGTTGAAACTTAACGCCAGAGGTCCTTGACAATGCGTCAGACATTTGACGAGTAGGGAGTGAGACTGTATTGTACGAACCCGTTCGTGAGAATTTGTTGTCCTGCTAGCGGTAGCTAGCTAGCTTGGTTAGCAGGGTGCAACCGAACAATAAACATGACATTTTAAGCGGCAAGATGTTACAAATAACTTTGTTGAAGTAAAATCACCTAGTGGAATGATCAAAGTTCTGAGACAAAAACCCAGACAACACCCAAAAACAAGTTCTCGGCTTTTTGAATGTACACAGTGCCATGGTTAGCATTGCTAGGTCTCTATTTTGTCGCTACTAGGACGACCTGTCAATCACAAGGTAACCACTCCTAAAGCATACCCTGCTTTATCGTCTATTTTCAGTGTGAAAATTTACAAAATAAACATTATTCTATAATCATATAGAATACCATTATGACATTATACACCACCATTATGAAATTTGTAATGTGCAAGTATATTGTACAGACCTGGCAGATTATTTAACAGACTGCTGTGACTCATTTACAAATACTTTCATAGTGTTTTCTCTGTTCCCCAGTCTACAGAGAAACTGCATCTGGACTGCTCGCATGGGCATCCTGGTGATTGTTGGGCACACTGCAGGTATTACTGAATAAATTATTCCACCTCCTAAACTGCTGCCACGGTGCTATTTCACGTGATTACCACAGTAATCACGTGAAATAGAACCAGTTACATTTGTAGATACCTCTAGAGGTACATAAAAAAATAAACTCTTTGTAATCCAGGTGAATCGACCCTCAAATAGTAAAATATGCAAAATTTTCGGAACACAAAATAAAAAATGTTGTCATTTGTTATCAAGTATTATTTGTTTTCTGTGAGAGCAGACATCCAGCATTTATCTCTTTCTCTTCCCTCTCTTTGTAAAATATTTCTGACATCCAAAGCATGACAGATGCTAAAGAGAGAGTAGCCCATGGTCACAGTGAAGCTGTGATGTCATTGGCATGTCAACACCTCTACCTCACCACATTCCTGACTTCAGACTCCAGGCTCTTGATGTGACAAAAAGATGCAACCTGTTCCTCACGCTCATTTTCTCAACACAAGTGTGCAGGATATTTCTGCGTCACTCCCACTGCCTTTTGTTTTATTTGGGTCTTTGTGATGGACATTTCAAGCTTCCCCTTGTCCTCCCCCTTTCAATCATCCCTTAGAGAGCTCAGCCCCTTTTGCTGTGGCCAACAGCATTCCCCCTGGGGTTGAGCTAAAGAGAGCCCCTGCATATCACACAGCTTACAAGGCAACAACCAAAACCTGAGGAGCTTCGAGAGGAGGAGGCATGACACAAACCACCAGCCACATATTGTATGGATCATCTACCTGTGGTTAGCCAGGGCTGGAAGCCACATCACAACCACTTTAGTGACAGCAAATTTTAAAAGGTTTCATCAGACCATGGAAGCATTACTAATGACATCCCACTATCATGAGGACCACACAATCACTTCCTGTGTTGGATTGTCATTACATTTTTAACTTTCGTAATCATTCTGGAATTTTGAAAACCTCATGATGATCTTTGTCATTTGTTATTTCTCTATCTGTCTATATTTTATCTGACTTTCTGTTATTGCACTCAGTCCCAATGTTATAGTCTTTGAATCACTTTGAATCACTTTGAATAGGGTTCTGTCTGTAGCCCAAGCTTTTAAATTGAATTCTTCTATTGTGTTTGGGATAAATTCATATAGACAAATTGTAATAAATAAATAAATAAATGAATACGATTTTGTAGCAAAGGCTACGATATTCTCCTTTCATCATGAGTTTTTGTAAAGAATGTGTCCCTAAATATTTACTGCTGACACTTTCCCTGTTATTCCTAGAATGTTTGGTTACTTTTATCCAGCTTAAAGCACTTTAGCTTGAAGACTGTGATCTTGGTTAAACATAAAACAAACAAACAAACAGGCCTATCACCAGATTGGCTGATTTGACCATTTTGAAACATTTTCCCTCTAATTTAAAGATGTCTGTTTTGCCATGTAAATCTATAGAAGTATTTTTGGGCTCCATGGCATCAAGTGGCGGACATGGAATTTTTAATTCCACTGTTTGGCCGCTATGTCCAATTGGCTTCAAAGCACAGCGTTATTTCCTTAATTGCAAAAGAAAAAAAAAATAAAACATTGCCAGTGAGCATAATCCAGGAAGCAATTATGTCTCGTCCAAAATGTTCGGGGATGGCAAATTAGTAGGGT
Source organism: Perca flavescens (assembly GCF_004354835.1). Lineage (NCBI taxonomy): Eukaryota > Metazoa > Chordata > Actinopteri > Perciformes > Percidae > Perca > Perca flavescens. The sequence goes on from NC_041348.1 coordinate 6,266,971, forward strand.
ATACTTTTATGTTGTAGCAGACAGGGTTCAACTGTGATAGTTTGTAAAATTGCAGGTGATAGTTGGGCAAAGGCACACAATTTGGGAGAAAGGGCACAACCTGGCAGGCTGGTGTTAGAAAGATCAATCATCAATCTTTTTATTAGTCTATAAAAACTAATGCAGAATAGTTGCATGTGAACATAATCTTAAAAGGAAAATTTAATTGAATGTAAAATTTAATTGAATTTAATCTGAAATGAACATGATATGCCTCTAACTGTCCTTACTATCCTTTCAGGTCATGTGTTTAACTCTTCACTGGCATGAGAATAGATTGGAAACAAGGCAGAAAGGCCCAGGCAGAAGCAACAGGTAGCATGCAGAAGATCCTGCAGCAGCAACCACAGCTCTGATCATTCTGCCTTCTTCCTTTCCTTTGTTCCTCATACATAAAGTACTCTGTCCTTACATCCCTACAGGGGGCATTCTACACTCCCATCCCCTATGCATTCTCTCTCAGGTCAAAAGGGCATGGACCTTGGGTTTTCCCCCAATGATGTTTAAAAATAGCTTAGAGAAAAGAAGCTATTTACACTGTGGCCGTTCTTAGCTTGTCTCAACACACAATTTCTGGATACTTAACGGTTGAATTAAGAGTTATAAAACAAACATTTCACGCTGTGTGTATCTCAGGTGAAGTTGAGAAGCAAATATCATTTTTAAGAGTCTTTTTCTGATTGTCTCTTTATCCTGTTAATTTCTCTTGTCTTGCAAAGCATCCTCCTATTGTTCTCAGCAAAGGTCTGGTCCTTGATGCCTAATGTGCAGAGGATGGAAAGTTGCTTTGAATTCCATTCTATTTTTACTGCGCCCAAAGGGGAGAAAAACAAAAACAAGCCATAAAACCCTTATAGCCTCCAATTAGCAAATCAGAAATCACATTAAGTGCAGGAACACCAGGGGACCACAAGAAGGACAAGGGCTGGATGGCATCAGAAGGTAAGTGACCTGTAATTGAGAACCCACACTGACCGTAAAAGTGAGGAACCGCAATTAGATGGGAAAATCAACCTTAAATGCCCTTTTGATGTTTTTCATCTAAATAATTTACTTCTATGTACATTGTGTATTGTATATTTTATTTACTGTCAACAAATTTGTTGTTGTCAAGTTTGTCAATGTGTATGTCGTTTGTTGTGAGTATGTCTCTTAAAGGTACAATATGTAATAATTCTGCATTAAAATATCTAAAATGTGACTAAAAAACAACTATAGGCCTACCTATGTTATATATTTTGTTTAGTTATGTACTATATATATATATATATATGTTATATACCAAATGTTTTTAACAATATTCAAACCCAGAGAAATTTTAATTTTATTTTAATGACACATGAGGACACACAATTCGTTTAGTCGCTTGTCGCCTTTAGTTACCCCTCTAGTTACTAAAACACAGATGATAGTTTAATTTAAAAATCAGACTGCTTAGTAATTCCCTGAAGCAGCTGGTTTTTAGCAAACATTACTCAGAAGAACAGTTAAGGGGTAAATACCTGCAAGAGCAGTTCTCACTAAACTGAATTATCTCTTTTCATCAATGCCATCAAAACAAAGTGATTAGATTAAATACATGCATGAACTTTTTGAAAGGATCCCCCTCAGTCACCAGTGTCCATGCTTCAGAAAGGGTCACAAGAAAGTCAAAGCTTTGATTTGAAAGAGGACGCAGGAGGCCTGCGAGTGCTCTTACCAAGTTCACTGGTGTTGTCGCCACTCTGAGAGACATGTCCTCCACTGGACGGTCCTGGGGTGCCCACAGAGGGCATGGAGTGGGTGTCATCCATGTCTCTCCAGGATGCAGGGTTCTGAAAAGGTAAGGAAGAGGTCCGCAAACCAGGGAACAGGAAATAAGGAAACAGAGGAGAAGATGAGAGGAGAGAGGAAAAAATAGATGAGAAAGATCCAGTAGTTCCAGTATGAGGTCCATTAAGCAAATTCCAAAAGACACAAAGACAGCTGTGTGGCATGATTAGCAAAGTAAGTTGTAAAAAATGTGATCAAGAACAATTACCATTCTGTCCAAGAGGGAGATTTAAATATAGTTGCAACAAGACTAGCAGCAGAATTTTAGAAGACAGTTTAGTAACCCTGCAGCATGTGGACCCTCCTGTGTCCTGGCTGTTACTGTGACCTGTGTTGGGAGGAAACCCTGTATTTATTGGGCCGATTGGCCTGGCCACTCAGACAACCACAAGCCCAAACCAAACAGCAGAGCTCCCACTTCAGCCTCTCTGCGTCAGCTGTTTGCCTGATGGTAATTAAATGAAGAGCTCGGCAGATGACAACAAGAAGCGCTGGGACAATGGCGCAGTGTTAATAAGGCCTCTCAATGATGGCCCCTCTTTTCTTATCCAGCCATCCAATAATTACAACTCCTAAGTACACACAGCTACATAAAGAGGCGCCATGTGTGTCCACGTTTATCAAGCTAATGAAGGCCTTATTTCCAACATCCCATCTGTTAAAACCCAATTAAAAGGAATGGAGGGTAGTGTACAGCCAAGAACCCACGTGTATGAGAAATACACGGGTGAAGAGAATTCTACCAAACATTATGCATACATGCCTTACACAGTTTCTCTTTTACTTTCATGATTTTCCAGACCAGCAGCAAATTAGGGTAAAGACCAATATCAAAATGTACACAAACTATGTTTTTTCCAACATGGAAAATATTGTGAATGAAGGGATGTTTGTTCAGCAAAATCAGGTCAAACTGGTTATTATTGATTATATAACCATTTCTGACAGCTATTGTAACAAAGAAGACAATTACCTACAGACTGATGTACAAGAGAAACCAGAGCAGTCCAGCTTAAGGAGGATTTAGGACAACTGTGGATAAACAGTTATTGTAACTTTTCAGGTACAGTACAGTTGGGGTGTTTTTTGTGTTTCTGGTGCTTCCACACGCATACAAACTTAAAAAAAAAAACAACATCCATGCTGTTTTGAGTGAGATATGGGTTTCTGAATGTGTCTTGCCTTCAGTCTCCGGGTGAGCTGTTCAAAATCTGCACGGCTTTCTACGTCACTAGCCGAAACGAAGGGGCCTAGGGGGCTAACCGTTAGCATGCTAGCGCTAACATGCTAGCTCATTCTCAATGGAAAAACACTGCTACAACACACACAAATTCACCCTAATCTACAAAATAAATTGTATAGAATTACTTACATGTCCCTGTTCTGCAGGTATTCCACGTAAAGTTGGAAGTGCGCTCTCATTTAGAAGAAGTCTCCCGGCTAATCCTGTCTTGTACAGGCCGAAGTTGGAGAAACAGCTAGCTAGCTCATGTAATCCTTACCTAGCTACTGCGAATGTGCGACTGACAACAAAGATGTTATAAAAGTTGAGAAGTCTCACTCTGTAGCTAAAACAGAGACCTGAAAAAGGGTGAAAAGAGGAGCTGCAGCAATGTGCAGTACAACAAAAATATGGTGTTTTTTTTTTTTAAATTAAACCATGTAAACCTATTCTGATACAATCTCAAATTACAATTATTAAACTGAAAATGAGCATAATATGGCCACTTTAAAGTGCTGAGCATGTATAGTAACGTCGTTTTTTTTATTCAGACCACGTATCTTCGTTGCATGTCATCTCTCTCCCATCAATTCTTAACCTATTACTCTCTAATAAAGGCATTAAATGCATAGTGAGTATCGCCTGATGTTGATAAAAAGTTTTTACTAAACCAGTGTGAGGGGTGTCAGTAAAGTCACATGATGGTCTAAATGTAATTTTAGATGATGATTTTAAGAATAGAAAACTGTGGCTTTTTGTGATGAGGAAATGGTCAAAATATATTTACCAAATATCAGTACATATGAAAAAAACAATTCCGTAATTCCATCTTAATTTTAAAATGTACTTATTTGTATTTATTTATTTATAATTTTCAAAAATGATGCCAATAGAGATATGTGTAGCTATGTTCACTGTGCAGTGTCCTTTGGTAATGGAATATCGAAGAAGAAGAAAATGACACTAAAAAATAATTCTTGAACCTGATGACATAAAATCATGCTGCCAGATATCCACTTCCTTTTAGAAAATACAATGTTAGGTCTCAATAGACAACATTTTTCAACTGGGATTTTTTTTTTGCAGGGAGCAAAGGATTAGACATCAGGTGCTTTCAGTCCAACCCACAGTGTCAAAGGAATACAAAAAACACAACCAGTCTAACAAACCAAACCAAATGCCTGTTTTTACCCTCCTCTTGTCCTTGGGTCAAATTTGACCCATTTTCTAAAAGTTTCTATATCAGAAATTTTGGTTTCTTTCAACAACAAATAACGCTCTTCACAAGTAAAATAAATGATCAGTTCATTACTTTAATTGAATTTGGGTGTTTTATTCAATTTTATAGCATTTGAAAAAAAAAAGATAAAAGAACGTTAAAAAACTGACAAAAATGTCAGAAAAGGCTTCTAAAAGGCAGGAAAAATCCCACAAAATGTCAAAAGGCACAGAAAAAAGTTGACAAAAACATGCATAAAAAACTTGGATAAAAGTGACAAAAACTTCAAAATGGTGATCCAGAAAAACAAAACGGGAAGAAACAAGGGTTAAATGCAGATATACGTGTAATCACGCACACTTATTCAGCCCTTGTGAATGATAAACAGATAGTGGTACACTCAGTGGTAAACTTGCATGTACGTTACACAGCTGTGCATGTCTTTGTACCCAGAGGAAAGAAGCACATCCATTATGCAGCAGTTGTTAGGAAGGCATTACAGCAGGAGAGTGTCCTGTCAAATCAACTGGTGGCTCACACACAACACACACACAAACATGTCAACTGTGTTTTGTGGCTTAATGCAGAAGGAAGAATATTAAGAATTGAATTCTCAAGAACAAAGATAATTTATGTTCATGAAGTTATTGAAATCAATGCTGATATTTTTCACAAAAGCCACAGACAATATTTTGAGCCAGTATTCACATTTGAAAATTTTACAGTCAAAATATTAAAGGATGCACTCTTAGCAAGGTAAAAATGACACTAAAAACCATTTCAGATAGAGTTTATCAGCCTTTTCTGGCCCGTGATTGCCTTGAAATCTATTACAATGAATTTAGGATTTGTTTTCAACCTGTATACTTTATATTATTTCAAAAATCTATTTATAAATTTTAAAAAATCTTCCATGAACACCTGTAGCAATGAAGCTCGTTAATGTTAATAAGTTAAGAGTAGTCGATCCATGGGACCCAGTGGAACACATAATTGAAGTACAGATGGAACTAAAGGTTAGTTTACAGTCTACAATTCATGGAGGAACTTCCATCATATCCAAAGGGAATGATAGTTAAATGCTTTCTAAAATCTGAATAAAACTCCATGAAGTAAGCTGTTTTCAGCACACAGACAATTAATTTGTTGTAGTAATGTGTCAATAAAGCAATACTCCAACACTGCTGCTGCTACACTGTAGCTCTGAACCACTAGAAACATTTTGTAAATGAACACAGGTGCCAAAAATAGGAAGAGACGGTGTAAAGCGCACAGCAGGGGGGCAGCCTGACAAAGAGCCCCTGCACTCTAGCTATAATAATCCTATTGGCTGAGAAATACCAGGCTGAGAGGGACTGAAGCCCAAAACCAACACTGTGCAGCTGCACTTTGTGTTAAGAAGATCACCATCATCATGTCGGACTACCTTCATATATAAATCAATAGATAAATAAGTAACAATGTCTCATTTGCAGGCAAAATATGATTTAAACAACAAATCTCAATGGCCCATATTGTGATTATTCTCAAAAGAGCTGTTTCTCTCTATATCTTACAGAAGTCTTCCGCTGGGGCAATGTTCAGCATAATTAACAGGACTGATGCCATCAAACAGCAAACAACAGCAGCCTTCGGTTTCATTAATGCTACCAAAAACTCACCAAACCCAAAGACCTTTTATCCTGTTTTATGACATTCATCAGATCTTTTAAAATGTCTTATGTTAAAAGGCTAAAGGAATTCAACTCTAACATCCTTTCAGATTCACTGCATTGCCAGTAAAAAAAAATCTTTTTAAATGGCCCCTGTTGAGAAATGCATTGGTCTACAGTAGTTATTCCCAAACCTTTTGCCTTAAAATAAGCACTGTCTTCTTGCAAGTCACATGTTTAAATTGAATTCTTTTCTTCTCAGATTGTTTTATCTGAATCTATAGAGATAAGTCCGGAAAAAAAATATTATTTTTTGTAGCAAAACATGTTTTATCAAAGTGATTGTACCCTTAGATGGGCCCCAAACCTCAGTTTGATAACTAGTGGTCTACAGCATAAAGCAACTATTATCCACTTGTGTGGGTTAACAACAGATGTATGTTAACTTTTCAATAATGGGATAAACGCAGGACTCTTCAAGCAACTCTCCGAGTTCTTAAATTAAAATAAAACAATTCTTTTTTTATGAATTTAGAGCAGGCAGGTGACTCACATGATCTGCGAGGTTGGTGGAGGATCCGGAGAGGTCGTCGAAGTCCGACTTGCAGATCTCTCGGTCCTCTATGACCAGGTCGATAGGCATTTTGCCTTTTAGGCAGCTGATGTACCGATGGCAGAAGTTATCACAGAGCTCATGAACCTGCGAAATCCAGTATTTCATTTAGATTCTCTGAATTTTGGCTGAGCATCAGAATAATAAATAATTAAAATAGTCAGTGTTGTTTAAATACAGTGTTGGTACAAGGTGTGGATTAGATCTGGCATTGAGCCATCAAAATATATACTTTACGTATTACCTTTTCTAATTCCAGGAGATGAAATCGTAGGACTTGAATCGCTTGAATCATCTAAAAAATACATGGTACCAGAACATTACATGGTTTTAGAGACACCCATTGTGCTATAATAATAATGACGAATAATAATTATGAAATGTGCTAATAAACAACATAATATTATTTTTGTTTTATTACAAAAAAAGAAGAAATGTGTCATTTAGGTAGGTTGCCCGTGCAAGTCTGTGACGTCGCGGTGCGGGCAGAAAAAAACACATTACAGGAAAGAAAAAAAGTGGAGAATAAATGTGAAAGAAAGAAGTGCTCACCAAGTTATCTAGCTCTGGGTTGGAAGAAAATAAAGGTTTCTCTGCGCGGATCTAAAGAGGGAAAGAAAATGCTTCAGTTGGTGTTTCACTGCTTCTTACACACATTGCTTCTTATTTAATTTGGCTCCCTTGCTTTTAGTGTATTCAATTCAGTACACGTTTGTGCTTCTACCTGTTTTGCAAATACGGCTATGTCTTCATTGAAGGAGTCGGAGGAGCAAACGTCTCCTCCCGCAACCCCGGGCTCCCTGGGCGTGCAGGTCGCCAGCTCGCACTTCTCAAACACCAGAGCCAACAATGGAAATAAAGGGTGGCTGTAACACAGGCAAAGACAGGCCCATTTTATTCTATAGCCATTGTTAGGCCTGTGCATGAACTATTGCCTATTCAGTAGGCTATCAAAGCGGCAGATAACATTTTAAATTAAGCTGGTGAGTTCAACAAAAGAATACCTCTTTTAAACTGCGACAAATATTTGTTTATTGCTACTTAATTGAAAGGGAACAAACGCGCCAATGTTTCCAATGCAAACAACCTGTTAAGAGATTTTAATCAATTCTCCATGCTACTGAGGTATTTCGTCTCGTGTCAATCAGCAGCAGCAGCAAAAAATAAATAATAATAATTATATATATATATATATATATATATATATATATATATATATATTTTTTTTTATAATTAATATATATACATTAATAATAAGGTTTAAAAAAAAAAAAGACAAATACAAGATTTTTTTACGGAATATTTATCTTTCTGTTTAATAACACGTATGCATACCCGTATATTTGGTCCTTGTCTCTCTTTAGTGCGTCGTTGACGGCGCTGCCCATACTGCTGGGCATGATGTTGTGCGGCGCGTGGGCTCCATAGTGCTGCGTCGGATGCGGAGGCGGCCCGTGGTTCAGGTGGTGGACCTGGGGCAGGGGCCGGGGGGCGTGCGGGTCTCCGTACATGGAGGTGGGGACTCCGACTCCGTCCATCGCGCCTCCATAAAGAGCCAGCTCATCGTACTGGGTTGAAATTTGAAGATGACATCAGGGCATGTGTCGGGAGGACAAGTGGAGTAGGGAATTAATAAGCGGAAAACTTGGGACAATTATATTCTTATAATGTGTTTGTTGTATTCAGTAGGACAATTTAGGCATCAGACCTGTATACTTTATAGTTTAAAACCACGGCTACTTAACTTTTTTTGCATATGAATTCAGATCATATCGTTTGCATGTAGCCTATTTAATAATAACTTGTGCAACCCATTTCAATAATCAAAATTCAACTTAGAAACAAAGGAACAAATGCCGCACTCTGCTCTTGCATATAGCATCACCTTTCATTTAGAAAAACTAACGTGTCGGTCACTCCGGACCTTCATCAAGAGTATTTTTTTTAAAAAAAAAAAAAATCTAAATTCAACAGATAGATTTACCCTTTGCGCCATCTCCGTGCGCAATTTCCAGACGTGTAAAGAAAAGTTTGGTGTTGATGAGTAGGAAAATCGATGACTTTTACATCCAAGAGGGAATTATAATCCTGCCCTGTAATGTGGCATGGGGTAAATCAATGACAGAAATCAATGCAAAGTGATCAAAAAAGGCATAGGTCCTTCCGTTGCCACGAGGGCCAAAATGCGCATGTCAACTGGCAAATGTGTTCTTAGTTCTTTAACGGGTGATAATCTGTCAGATGTGAGTGTTTGATGATGTTGATTCCGCGCATCAGTTGTCCTTATCACAGGAATGCCCTGACGGTCCGCGGCTCAGTGCAGTCTGCACTCAGTGTGTCCTCATGTCCATGTCTCTTCGCGACACGCTCACTGTCTGCAGGTCGGCAAGGCAGCTGTTTATAGGACCGCTCTGTCGTCTACAGTACACGCTGATGACGGAACGTGGAGGAGCAGTGTGGGTGCAACCAGCCTCTTACTACTGACACGTTTTTTGTAAACATTGTCTTCCGGTCGTTACTTTCAAAATAAACCTGGACGACTAAACCTTTAATGATCCCGTAGGCAAAGGGGGTCGTTCACACACACACACACACACACACATATATATATATATATATATATATATATATATATATATATATATATATATATATATATATATATATATATATACAGTATAGGTATAGACCTATGAATGAACACATGTGGAATTATGTACTTAACAAAAAAGTGTGAAATAACTCTTAACTCTTAAATAGGTCCCAAGAGCAGTCACAAAAACCATCAAGCGCTACAACGAAACTGGCTCACATGAGGACCACCCCAGGAAAGGAAGACCAAGAGTCACCTCTGCTGCTGAGGATAAGTTCATCCGAGTCACCAGCCTCAGAAATCGCAAGTTAACAGCAGCTCAGATTAGAGACCAGATGAATGCCACACAGAGTTCTAGCAGCAGACACATCTCTAGAACAACTGTTAAGAGGAGACGCGCGAATCAGGCCTTCATGGCAAATAGCTGCTAGGAAACCACTGCTAAGGAGAGGCAACAAGCAGAAGAGATTTGTTTGGGCCAAGAAACACAAGAATGGACATTAGACCAGTGGAAATCTGTGCTTTGGTCTGATGAGTTCAAATTTGAGATCTTTGGTTCCAACTGCCGTGTCTTTGTGCGACGCAGAAAAGGTGAACAGATCGATTCTACATGCCTGGTTCCCACCGTGAAGCATGGAGGAGGAGGTGTGATGGTGTGGGGATGCTTTGCTGGTGACACTGTTGGGGATTTATTCAAAATTGAAGGCATACTGAACCAGCATGGCTACCACAGCATCCTGCAGCGACATTCCATCCCATCCGGTTTGCGTTTAGTTGGACCATCATTTATTTTTCAACAGGACAATGACCCCAAACACACCTCCAGGCTGTATAAGGGCTATTTGACCAAGAAGGAGAGTAATGGAGTACTGCGCCAGATGACCTGGCCTCCACAGTCACCAGACCTGAACCCAATCAAGATGGTTTGGGGTGAGCTGGACCGCAGAGTGAAGGCAAAAGGGCCAACAAGTGCTAAGCATCTCTGGGAACTCCTTCAAGACTGTTGGAAAACCATTTCAGGTGACTACCTCTTGAAGCTCATCAAGAGAATGCCAAGAGTGTGCAAAGCAGTAATCAGAGCAATGGGTGGCTACTTTGAAGAAACTAGAATGTAAAACATGTTTTTAGTTATTCCACACTTTTTTGTTAAGTACATAATTCCACATGTGTTCATTCATAATTTTGATGCCTTCAGTGAGAATCTACAATGTAAACAGTCATGAAAATAAAGGAAACGCATTGAATGTGAAGGTGTGTCCAAACTTTTGGCATGTACTGTATATATATATATATATATATACACACACACACACACATAAGAATCAGAATACTTTATTGATTCCCTCAGGGAAATTATTTAGTTGCAGTTGCTCACAGTCACATTCAAGGTAAAATAAGAGTAAGAAAAGAGCAAGTCAATAAGTGTATACAGCAAATACCTAAGTAACATATCTACAATAAGACATAAATAAAAATTTTACAGTAGTTAAGTATTTACAGACATAACTAAAAACGTTAAAGTGCTCATATTATGCTTTTTGGATTTTTCCCTTTCCTTTATCGTGTTATATATCTTGTTTGTGCATGTAATAGTTTTACAAAGTGAAAAAGCCCAAAGTCCACACAAAAGGGACTTACCATCTCCAACAGAAAACACTGTTCACAAACTGCTCCAAACAGCTCTATTGTAGTCCAGCTTTTACTTCCATGACAAACGTACGTCACTTTGTAACACGTGTCATAATGCTCGCCTAGCTGCTAAAGTTGCATGCCCTCAAACTCTGCTTTTGACTAGGTAGTAGTCCTTACCTAGGTACTGGGCATGTGCGACTCCCAACAAAGATGGAATAGAAGTGAGATGCCTCACTCTGTAGCTAAAACAAAGAGCTCAACGCACAGGGTGAAAAGAGGAGCCCCAGCAATGTGCAGTACAACAAAAACAATAAATAAATAACACATTTGTTCATGGGTGTTTGTCGCTGAAGGTGCTCCTCAGACTGACCAGTGTATTGTGGAGTGGGTGGGAGGAGTTTTCCAGGATGGAGTGTACTTTGGACAGCATCCTCCTCTCTGACTCCCCTTCCTGGAAAGTAAGGAGTTTTAAATCCAGTCCAGTTTTTGTCTGTGTACTCCCAGGTATTTGTTGTCCTCCACTATTTCCACACCGACACCTTGGATGGAGACAGGGGTCACCAGTGCCTTCCTCCTTCTCAAGTCCACTACCAGCTCCTTTTGTTTTCGTCACATTGAGCTGCAAATAATTGTCCTTGCATCATGTGACAAAGTTCTCCACCACAGCTCTGTACTCATCCTACTCACCATCACTGATACATCCCACTACCGCAGAGTCATCAGAAAACTTCCGAAGACGGCAGGACTCTGACTGGTAGCTGTGCCGTGGTGTAGACAGTGAAGAGGAAGGGAAATAGGACGTGGTGGAGTGTTGCTGACTAATCTTTCCGTCACACAGTGTTGCTGGCGCACATACTGAGGTCATCCAGTCAAGTAGTAAACAATCCAGGACAAGAGGGGGGCATCCACCTGCATCACTGTCAGTTTGTCACAGAGAAGAACCGGTCTGATGGTGTCAAAAGCAATGGAAAAGTCAAAGAACATGACCCTCACTGTGCTTGCCAGTTTATCCAGGGGTGTGTACATACGGTTTAGCAGGTAGATGATGGCGTCCTCAACTCCAAGTCTGGGCTGGTAGGCAAAATGGAGTGGGTCCAGGTGTGGGCTGACCATGGCTACCGCTGTCTGAAAATACTGGTTAGCTGAATGGATAAACCATCTGTCTATCACCACCAACCCACCTCAAAACCAACGCTGATTGGCCCGGTCGTTTGGCAAACGGCTCCAAATTTTCTCTATCTCAAGATGCCAGACTGATCTGCTAGTGGAAAACTGGAGCTTGCGAGATCAAGACGGTCTCACGAGGCTAGAGATATGTAGCCGGAGACATTTGGCTAAGTTTGGAGGAGAAACATGTTGTTCAACGAGACCAGGTCAGCTTAGCCCCGTAACACTTATGCTTTACATTACCACTGACAATTTTTCTAAAGCATTTTTAGATTTTCAATGTACAGTTCCTGTCTTTCAACAATAAGTTGGAAAAACTTGAAACTTGCTAATAGTGAATATCATCAGAGTCGCCTGCCAATCAGAAGGTTGTTGGTCGATCCCTGACTCCTGCAGTCTACACGTCGAGGTGTTCTTGGGCAAGACACTGCACCCCAAATTGCTCCCAATGGTGCGCCATCAGGCGTGTGAATGTGCAACATTGTATGGCAACCTCAGCCACCAGAATGTGTGGGTGAATGGTGATGGTGTGTGTAAAGCACTTTGAGTAGTTGTTGAAACTAGTAAAGTGCTATACGAATGCAGTCCATTTAAGTTTAATTATTAGTTCTGACTTCTCTAATGAATTCAAACTTTAAATTGTATTACATTAAAGGGTATTTCAGTTTTCAACCTTGACCCTATTTTCCCATGCATTGATAAAATTACTGTTTATGTAAATGAAGCCTGGTGGGTATGGTGATAGCGATTTTGGGGCTGTTTCACGTAAAAAAAAAAGAAGGATCTTACTCTTTAACAAAAAGATTGACCTTTGTTGTCAGACACTAAGAATAATCATCTGTGCAAAAAGTGGCAAAACAAGCACTTTTAGTGGACGTAAATTGAAGGTGTACAATTTCCTATTATGTTACATTGCAGCTTGTTTTGCTGCTGCCGACTGGAGCGGTCTTGCTTAATACTGAACCAATTTAAAAAAAATTGTTCCTATCTGTCACAAAGACACAAAAACATTAGGGAAATAGGGTCCATGTTAAAAAATAGGGAAGTTACCCTTTAATGTGATTGTTAACCCCAAAGTGACATGTGGCATGGTGTTTAATGTGATGGATTAGGCTACCTAATAATAATAATAAGTATTTATGCTATGCTAAGCTAACGATCATATAGGTCATATAGTGATCATATAAGAAATTGATTTTGAACTGTTTTAAGAAAATCATTATAGTTCACTTAAATGAGGCACAGACCATTTTTTGTGTGGTTAAGAATCTCCATCCTGTCAGACATTGACAATATATGCGATAACTTGTTTCATTGACATGTATATATTTGTATCTCATTTATTATATATTCTTATCCCATGTATTATTTTACATTTGTAAAGACTGTGCTTGCAAGAAAGATGCCTGGCATGCTCCATTGTGAGGAGGTGATTGATCCTTAAAGTAAATCCCTCAAAAACAAATAATTTCACAAGACACATGTAAACCCATTTAGTTTTTTTTGTACAGCATATTTATTTTTCCATCTCAAGTGTAATTGAAATTTGTTTATGATCTAAGGAGACAAGTAGTATCACTGAAAACTTACTGATGTGTTTTTGTACTTATGAAGTCAATCATGTAGATTTGATCACAGCACCTACCATCTATGTGTGTGGATGTAGGAGGGACCATTGCTGGATGGAAGTAATGGTTTTCTAGATCTTTGACTGTATGATATACTTTCTTCAGCAGAAATTCATGTTTCCCACTACAACATGGGCTTTTGAATGGTCTTGGATGAAGTTGGTCAAGGTGTTTAAGAAATGTGTGTTAGCATCACATTGGTTACAATCAGGACATTTTAGAATTTGGCTGGAATTTGGCTTCTGTAGTTTTGGATGAAATTGGTTGTAATGCCTTTTTCACAGCCTGCACTATTACATTGTTGTTGTTTAGTCTATAAACTCCTGTGGGATTAACAGAGTTTGTAGACTTGCATTGCCAGACCTTCCTCCACAGCCTACTGTCCATATAATAATAATAATAATAATAATACATTTTCTGAGATTTGTTAAAGGTGCCCTGCCATACAAAACCGTTTTTACTTGCATTTTTTGAAATATGTTAGGTCCATATGTGTTTGTGTTATGTTGTGAATGTGAAAATGAACTGCTACCTCCTTTGTCAGCTCTAGCCACTGAAAAGAAATAAGCAGAGAGATCAGGCCAATTACAAAAGCTGGTCAATCTGACATCATATTGCCTGAGCTCATTACTATTCATTAGCTTGCCCAGTTGGGCTGGGTAAAGGATTCTGACAGCCAGGCTCTCATTGGCTAGCTGTTAGCCAATCAGATTCAAACAGCTTAGCTTGTTGAATATTAAGGACAACTGGCAGAAATCGAGCTGAGTCTTCCTGTAGGCTTTCTATACCACGCTAGAATGGCTTGAAACAAGGTAACCAAGGCATTTTTTCCACAAAAAATGTTACAGAGTCCATGGTAGAACTTCAGACATTACCACAAAGTAATGAAATACGTGTGGCAGGGCACCTTTAAAAAACTTGCACTACTTTGTTTAAAGCCAGTGGGAATAAAGAATTTCATTTAATAGTCTGTGATGTAGGTAATTAATGCATATAAATTCAAACATATTTGCATTCCATGCTTTGGTTCATTCTGGGTTATAATTATTTATCATTTCATCCATATCTCTTAGTAGAATGACCTTATATTCACAAAATGAAAAGTGAGAGCCCTATATTTGGGAAGTTTCTTGTGGAAGTCCCTGTCAAGATTTGCTGCAGTTAGAATAAGCTCTAGTTGTTCTGCCTTTATTTGATTAATTGGAAAGCTGAATCTCCACTCTTTAGTAGTAGTATTGTACAGAGAATGTGCTATAATGATTCATAATGATGTGTTCTGAACTAGCTGATGAAATTAAAAAGTACACATTAGAATATTTTGTTTGATGAATTCATGTTTTGATATATTTTCTTTATTTTCCAGAAATTCTTCTAAAGGTGTGCAATCAAATAAACACTGTTCTGGGGTCAAAAGCTCCGCCGGCAGAGCTCAGCAGGATAAGAATGAATTGATCATCTATTTAGATTAACCCTCCGGGGTCTGAACGTATTTTCAGACACAGATGATTTTGGCATGTCTGATATTGTTCTTAATTTGAACAAATGTAAGCAGTGTTTTCAAAGTACCATGACTTGTTTGTATTCAACATCTTTTAAATCTTTTTTTTTTTACACCCAAGATAAAGCACTCTACCTGTAGTATCCGGTCGTTTTTAAAGAGAAAATACAAGGTATAAGTAGCCTATCTAATAAAATGATTGGCTAGTATGACAATTAATTTAATCTGTATTATAATTATTGATATTCAGTGAAATGAATGTGATCAAAGCAAACAATTTATTACTTATATATTTCATTTTCCCTCCCCATCACTTTTAAAACAGTGAAATACTGACATCCAGACTACATCAAATATTGTAACATTCTACAACTTGGTGCATCTATATTTATTTGACAGATCAAGCTCTTAAGTGTTGCCATAGCAAGGAGTTTGACTGGCAGCCAGTCATCCAATCATGACAATCACATACTCCACACACCAGCTAAGCCAAGAGGTGTGTGAGTTACAACATGCACTACCTGACTGGGAACAATACAGAGAGGATTACCAACGGCCGCTAGCTCAGATGAACACAGGTGAACGCTAGGCTCGTTACTGTAAGTAGGCTACAATAAAACCTTCGTGAGTAAAAAGTCAATACTTATCAATAGCCTAACCACTCACCTGTCTACAGGCATAAACATGTAGGAAGCGATATTTCAATCTGCTCTCTGCACAGTCCACTCTTGTCCACCGTGCTGTTTTACGCAAACACAGCTCTACTCTGCAAATAGCGAATTTTTACAAACAAGCTAAAACAAAAGCTGTTGGTTTGTAGTCTAACTGTTTATCTTAGTTTGCCACGAATCTTGAAATTTGGACAAATTCTTGTAAACATAACTGCTGGCTGAACAAACCATCGTCTCCGCTGGTGCAGTAAATCTATGGATTAGTGTTGACGAACTGACCGAAGAGCCGGTTAATTAACCCGACTCGTGTCACGGAGCCGGGAGAATCGAGTGCCATACGTCAATGAACCGACTCACTCCTGTTTTTTTCTTTTACTTCATTTGTGCCGTTGGCATTATATATATGTCAATGGTGTGTTGTGTAGCTGGTATTCTTCTGCTACTGTGTGTGTAGTAATCTAACTCATTAGCGCCTCCACTGGACTGGAGTGGTGGTGGTAGACTCAATCAGGAAATGAGCTACCTAGACCCTATGCCGAACGAGACCGAATGTAACCGTACAATCGGCCGGCCCGCTCGAGTCTAATGTGACCGTGCAACCTGCCGGCCCGCTCGAGTCTAATGTAACCGTGCAACAGGCCGGCCGCTCGAGTCTAATGTAACCGTGCAACCGGCCGGCCGCTCGAGTCTAATGTAACCGTGCAACAGGCTGGCCGCTCGAGTCTAATGTAACCGTGCAGCCGGCCGGCCCGCTCGAGTCTAATGTAATCAAGCGGTGTCTTGGTTCTCGGCAAGTTTGAGTTATTAACCAAACCTTGTTATCGATGGGGAAGTACAGTAGACCTACATCACATACAAATACACGTCATGTTATTTTGGTAGTTATGTTAAGTTAAATGTTAGAGAAGTGAATGTTGCTACGTGATAGCTAGGCTAGGCTGTCACAAGGAGACCACGCACCAGGCTACTGAACGAGACCGTAAGGACCGTAACCGAGGGTACTGCATGAGTCTATATTGAAACGGGTGTCTAGGTTCTCGGCAAGTTTGACTTATCAACCGATAGCAGAAGCCTTTATTTCTCGTGCATCTTAGATGATTGTGTACATACAAATTAATAGATTACATTATTGATGGATATCACATACAAATGCACGTCATGTTATCTTAGGAGTTATGTTAAGTTAAATGTTTGTTATGTGATAGGTAGGCTGTCACCAGGAGACTGTGCACCAGACTACTGAACAAGACCGTAACCGTGCCTAATGCATGAGTCATGTAATCAAACGGGTGTCTAGGTTCTCGGCAAGTTTGAGTTATCAACCGATAGCAGAAGCCTTTATGTCTCGTGCATTTTAGAATTGTGTTCATGGAAATTCATATGCTACATTACCAAGTATTAGGCCTATATCACATAAAAATACATGTAATGTTATCTTGATAGTTATGTAAAGTTAAACGCGATCACCCCCCCCGCCCCCGCCGCCGCCGCCGCGGGTACACGAACCGGTGACCGAATCTATTAACTCGGTAGGCCAACCAACGACCGTCCGGTTGAACCGACTCCCGTAAAAGAGTCGGTTGTCCCATCACTACTATGGATGTGTGGTGAGTGGGACTTTTTGGTGTGGAGCGCCTTTTTGGCCCGCTCAACGACCAGACCCAAGGAAGACACCGGCAACGCCACCCGGGGAATTTCACCCCGAGAATAGGATTTGGCTAGCTCGATAGTTAAACCACCCAAAATATAGAAAGCACACAGGTTCGACTTATGTATGAAGCCAGAGATGTAGTTCTTTTAAAGACAATTATTTTATTTACACAATTACTAAAAACCTCAAGTATAAAATACCACTAAAATACCATACACACAAAAGTAGAGAAATGGGGGAGAGCAGTGCTGAGGCATTACCAGTGGAGGGACAGGGTCAAGAGGTGTGGGATCTCAGGGAAGGCTCACCCCAATCACGCGTGAACACTCGCACACACACACGATGGTGAAAAACTCAAAATAAACCAAAGGGGAAAAACCACCACCGAGGACACCGACACCACCACTTTGGCACTCAGCAACTGTGGGAGAAAGAACACTCAATTATGGGGAAAGGGAAATAAATCAATAAACCAAAAATAAATGAAAAACAACTTCAATCTATGGCGAATCTAGGCCGCCAAAAGTGACTAATAGCTGCCTAGAGCCAAACAAAAATAACCAAAGATTAACAACAAATAAACCATAAAGTTTTAACAGAAATTAAAGTCTTTATCAGAACTTAAACAAAAAGAAATAGGAATTAACGAAAAATCACTTAATCCTAGCTACCTAGAGCCAAACAAAAATAACCAAAGACTAACAACAAATAAACCATAAGGTTTCAACAGAAATAAAAGTCTTTTTTAACAAAACTTTAACAAAAAGAAATAGAAAATAACCAAAAATCACATAATCCTAATTTAACAAAGAAACCCATAAATATAGACCCCAATCTGCACACACATATTATTAATAAACACAGGCAGGCCAAAGACAGGCAAAACTATCGCCCATGGCTCCGGCAACAAAGAGTAGAGAGTGTCAAGAGGACAAACCCCCTGCCTATATAACATGCAGTTACTTCCTGATTGGTCCAGAGAGTGAGTGCGACCAATCAACCTGCTACAGATGTATTATAAGACCAAAATATATGCATGTGGCTGCTTAATATGCACGTGAATGACCCGATCCTTATGTTTAGGGTGACCAGTGTAATGTTCTGGAATGAAACTCCGACACAGCAAGGTAGCTTTTAGACTCTTTAGTGAACTTATAAATCTCCGTTACAATCCTTTACATTCTCTGTTCCGCCATTTTGGTTTTTCTGACCACTCCTTGCTTCTGCAGTCTCAACACAACAATAAAACTAAAGCGCCCCCTTGTGGACTGAATAAACAAATGTCTGCTTACAACTAGAGACACATCACGTGTGGGAATATTATAACATCATAACGTCCCATGTTATAAATCATAAACATTAAACCAGTTTCCGGGGACAGTCCCCGGTTTCTGTGATCTGTCCCTGGCTGGAGCTGTCCCCGGAAATGTCCCCGGTTTTTACTGTGAATGACAGACCCGAAGTTGGAATGAAAGAAAGAATACATTGACCAAACGTATAGTCGCGCACCCTACACACGCAGGCTCAAGACATCCAGAGCAAGCGCTGCTCAGAGATGTTCTAGAATGCGGTAACACTTTACAATAAGGTACACAAAAAAATAGGTAGTTAATGATTAGTTACTGTTTTTGAAAGGGTAGTTACCCTTTTTCAAAGGGTAGTTTAAGACACCAAGATATGAGATACAAAATGAATTCTTTCATTGTTACCAAAAACATTTGACAAGATTTCTGCAAGAATTGCATTTTTTTGTTGATACATCATCATCACACATTTATTGAGTCCACAAAAGTCTCTAGTCGACTAAATTTATGCAACTCCAAGGCTGTTTAGGGACCACAGTCTGCTGAAATATCTAAATACACCCTTATAGAACAGGCAAAAATAACACGTGTGCTGCATAAACTGCATGGGATTATCAAAAAGTGGCCATATCTGTAAAGGGAAGACTCATGGGTGCCTACACAGCCCATTTTCATTCAGATATCTTGAATTAAGAGGTCAAGGGACCCCTTTGCAAATAGCCAAGCCTTTTTTCACCCAGCTATCATTAACATTAATGACAGTAAACAGAGACGTCAAGAATGTTTTAAACGGAGCCAGCTTAATGTCGGGCTCTAACTTAGTTTACAGAAGAGCTGTTAAATATCAGCCGAAATTAAAAGGTTTTTTTCAGGGATCGTGCAAAGTCAAACGTTATTATAATTTAGACATTATCTGTTAAATCGAACAATATATTAATGACGTCTGGAATGAAGGAACCAACAGTCACTGAAGAGTACGACGCTGAAGTTGGCATCCGATGCGCAGCTTCCGATTCGGCAGTTAAGGGGAAATTTAAGGGAAACTTAAAACTGTCCGATTCAGCAGGGAAACACGATTTACGATTTAAAACACAGTTTGAGATTTGTGAAAGCTAGACCTGGTCCAATGTGGTCTACATATGCAAAAACAGTATAATCTCCCTTTATTGCCTTTTCACAAATAGAATGAAGCTTTCACAAATCTCAAACTGTGTTTTTAAGACTCCTTAGGCTCTCTTGTGTAATTTATTCCAGGCTTGACAAGTCTAGGTATTGCGGTTTTGGATCTAGACCTGGTCCAATTTGGTCTATGTGTAAAAAAAACAGTATAATCTCCCTTTGCATTTTCACAAATAGAATAAAGCTTTCACAAATCTCAAACTGTGTTTTTAAGACTCCTTAGGCTCTCTGGTATAATTTAGTCCAGGTTTGACAAGTCTAGGTATTGTGGTTTTGGATCTAGACCTGGTCCAATGTGGTCTATGTGTAAAAAAAACAGTATAATCTCCCTTTATTGCCTTTTCACAAATAGAATGAAGCTTTCACAAATCTCAAACTGTGTTTTTAAGACTCCTTAGGCTCTGTTGTATAATTTATTCCAGGTTTGACAAGTCTAGGTATTGCGGTTTTGGATCTAGACCTGGTCCAATTTGGTATATGTGTAAAAAAAACAGTATAATCTCCCTTTGCATTTTCACAAATAGAATAAAGCTTTCACAAATCTCAAACTGTGTTTTTAAGACTCCTTAGGCTCTCTGGTATAATTTAGTCCAGGTTTGACAAGTCTAGGTATTGTGGTTTTGGATCTAGACCTGGTCCAATGTGGTCTATGTGAAAAAAAAACAGTATAATCTCCCTTTATTGCATTTTCACAAATAGAATAAAGCTTTCACAAATCTCAAACTGTGTTTTTAAGACTCCTTAGGCTCTCTGGTATAATTTAGTCCAGGTTTGACAAGTCTAGGTATTGTGGTTTTGGATCTAGACCTGGTCCAATGTGGTCTATGTGTAAAAAAAACAGTATAATCTCCCTTTATTGCCTTTTCACAAATAGAATGAAGCTTTCACAAATCTCAAACTGTGTTTTTAAGACTCCTTAGGCTCTGTTGTATAATTTATTCCAGGTTTGACAAGTCTAGGTATTGCGGTTTTGGATCTAGACCTGGTCCAATTTGGTCTATGTGTAAAAAAAACAGTATAATCTCCCTTTATTGCATTTTCACAAATAGAATAAAGCTTTCACAAATCTCAAACTGTGTTTTTAAGACTCCTTAGGCTCTCTGGTATAATTTAGTCCAGGTTTGACAAGTCTAGGTATTGTGGTTTTGGATCTAGACCTGGTCCAATGTGGTCTATGTGTAAAAAAAAACAGTATAATCTCCCTTTATTGCATTTTCACAAATAGAATAAAGCTTTCACAAATCTCAAACTGTGTTTTTAAGACTCCTTAGAGTCTCTGTGATAATTTAGTCCAGGTTTGACAAGTCTAGGTATTGTGGTTTTGGATCTAGACCTGGTCCAATGTGGTCTACATATGAAAAAAACGGTGAAACCTACTTTTATTGTGTTCTCATAAAGACAATAAAGCTTTCAGAAATCTAAAAGTGTGTTTTAGAGATAATTAATAATTTATCGTAATGACTAACACTCATTCAATACAGTAATAGGTTAAAAAAACGGAGGATCAGCAATGTAAATCGTGTTTCCCTGCTGAATCGGATAGTTTTAAGTTTCCCTTAAATTTGCGTATGACCGGGTCCACCGGGAGATACTGTGGGAGGTGCTGCGGGAGTATGGGGTGAGGGGGTCTCTACTCAGGGCCATCCAATCTCTGTATGACCAAAGTGAGAGCTGTGTCCGGGTTCTCGGTAGTAAGTCGGACTCGTTTCAGGTGAGGGTTGGCCTCCGCCAGGGCTGCACTTTGTCACCAATCCTGTTTGTAATATTTATGGACAGGATATCGAGGCGTAGTCGGGGTGGGGAGGGGTTGCAGTTCGGTGGGCTGGGGATCTCATCGCTGCTCTTTGCAGATGATGTGGTCCTGATGGCATCATCGGCCTGCGACCTTAAGCACTCACTTGATCGGTTCGCAACCGAGTGTGAAGCGGTTGGGATGAGGATCAGCACCTCTAAATCTGAGGCCATGGTTCTCAGCAGGAAACCGATGGAATGCCTTCTCCAGGTAGGGAATGAGTCCTTACCCCAAGTGAAGGAGTTCAAGTACCTTGGGGTTTTGTTCGCGAGTGAGGGGACAATGGAGCGGGAGATTGGTCGGAGAATCGACGCAGCGGGTGCGGTATTGCATTCAATCTATCGCACTGTTGTGATGAAAAGAGAGCTGAGCCAGAAGGCAAAGCTCTCCATCTACCGGTCAGTTTTTGTTCCTACCCTCACCTATGGTCATGAAGGCTGGGTCATGACCGAAAGAACGAGATCCAGGGTACAAGCGGCCGAAATGGGTTTCCTCAGGAGGGTGGTTGGCGTCTCCCTTAGAGATGGGGTGAGAAGCTCACTCATCCGTGAGGAGCTCGGAGTAGAGCCGCTGCTCCTTTGCGTCGAAAGGAGCCAGTTGAGGTGGTTCGGGCATCTGGTAAGGATGCCCCCTGGGCGCCTCCCTAGGGAGGTGTTCCAGGCACGTCCAGCTGGGAGGAGGCCTCGGGGAAGACCCAGGACTAGGTGGAGGGATTATATCTCCAACCTGGCCTGGGAACGCCTCGGGATCCCCCAGTTGGAGCTGGTTAATGTTGCTCGGGAAAGGGAAGTTTGGGGTCCCCTGCTGGAGCTGCTCCCCCCGCGACCTGACACCGGATAAGCGGACGAAGATGGATGGATGGATGGATGTTTTGACCATGGTTAACAGCACTGGGCTAACCCATGAATAAGTTCACCTGTAACTTTAGCTGTATAGATAGACGACTAATCTAATGCTAATTTAGCCAGCTAGCACACCCCGGTCTGTCTGCCTCACTCCCCCGGTGCTGAGAGACTTCATTCGGGATGATAGCTGCCCTGGGACATATCTTTAATGTTAGCCCCTAGCCAGCTAGCAGCCAGCCACTATCATTACAGCAATCCAAACCCGGCCAGCGCCTGGGGCTACTGATGCTAATAGCAGTTTAATGAACCATCGGGCAGTGCAAATACTTCGAAGTACAAATACTTTGTTACTGTACTTAAGTACATTTTTCACGTATCTGTACTTTACTTAAGTACAAACAATTGTGCATACTTTTGACTTTTACTTCGTTACATTTTGCAGCAATTATCTATACTTTCTACTCCACTACGTTTCTACAACGTTCCGTTACATTTTCGTTACATTTTCTGATCAGTTTTCCCCCCGGCCAAAAGGTCTTCCTGACTGTCACACGTTTGCAGTCCGCAGGGAAGCCTTCAGCAACGGCTCCTGCACCGGTGGCAGTCCGTCCAGCTCCCAGTGCACTCTTGGTCCTCCTCAGCTGTCTGGCTCACTATCCTAGGTTTTCTCCCCCAAGTCCTTCGCAATCCTAGTTTCTGCTCCTGAGTTCCTCGTTAGCCTTTGTTTGAGTTTGTTCAATAAATTTGTTACCTCGTGCCTTGCATTTGAGTCCGCTCTGTCCTAGTAACACAGAGATATATTTAGAGATTCAGTACTTCCTCCACCACTGCTGTCGGGAAACAGACCATATCATCCCGCAGGCACCCGAGTCAGAACAGCAGCCATCCGTAACGTTACATTTACATTAACGTTACCAGTGTTCGTGCCGGAAATGTCCTCCTTGCCAAATTTCTCCCCCCTTCAAGTTTAAATGTCTTTACACTAAAATTTACCTGGTGGGTTAGGCACCAAAACGACTAGTTAAGATCACAAAAACGTTATGGTTTCAGTGTTTTGCTCTGCATTTTGTCCCATTTCTGTTGCCTTATTGATTTCTGTATGTTTTCTGTGTTTGTATATTCTGTATATTCCTGTTCCCTATTGTGTTGATGTATTCCGTTCTGTGTATTGTGTGTTTCGGTTAATTCCTGTGTTCCCTGTTCTCCCTTGCGTGGTCTAGTGTTGTGTCAAGTTTCTGTATTTAATTGAATTCATGTTTTCTGTCTTTTCTGTTTCCTGTTTTATTTGATAGTCTGGTTTTCTGTCTTGTCTCGTCCAGTTTACTTCCTGTGTTTTCCCTCCTTTGTGATTGTCTTGCCCCGCCTTGATGTGCTTCACCTGTTGTCTCTCCTGTCTCTGATTTACCATCACCTCATGTATTTAGCTTCTGTGTTCCCTTTGTCTCTTGTCAGATCGTTTTGCGTTTGTTCCTGCCTGTGTGTTGCTGTCAGCCTGTTGTGGCTTATTTGTCTGTTGCTTTTGGTTTTTCCCTGCATGACTGAGTGTTTCTCAGTCTTTGTACTGCCGCTTTTTGTTAATAAATCCCTGAGTTTGACCATCTCCTGCCTGCCTGCCTCCCTCTCTCTGCGTTTGGGTCCACATTCCCTGCTCCCTCATAACAGAACGATCTAACCACTATGGACCCAGCGGAGAGGCGTCTGTTCTAGGAGAAGGTGTCCGAGTTTGATCTCCTGTCCGAGATAGAGTCTCCTAACGTCAAGACTTGACCAGCGTACCCCAATCCTGGAGAAAATATCCACTCAACAGCAGTGGCTCAAGGAGAGACCCTGGGTGAGCCATTTTGTTCCGCACCTTGATGTGGTTAAAAAGAAGCTGGAGTGCTTTCTCCAGCCTCATCCCAGTGACTCATCCATCTCCCTGCCTGTTTCACAGTCTAGAAACACCGTGACCATTGTTTAGCACCCCGCTTGCCTCTCTGCTAGCTTCTCCGAGTTGAGCCACTGCCCCACCCGGAAAGGAGCCACAGACTTGCACATCCCTGTTTGGACAGTTTTCTTTGTGGCTTGAGCGGACTGGGAGAGCCGAGGGAGCCAACCTCCAAGCTGCTAGTCGGAGGCCCAGTACACCGGCTAGCGGCTCCTTGGATGCAGCCTGGTCAGCGTGCGCCCCCGTCCGTCAACAGCCCCATGAAGGAACCCACTTGGCTGTCTTCTCTGGGACCCGTGGAGGTCGTGGACCGGGAAAGTGACGTTGTGGCTCCCGTCACCATGCCCCATTCTCCACCCCAGACCCCGAGCTGACATGCAACCCATCTGTTCCTGGGCTGGCGTGCAACCCTTCTGTTTCCGAGCTGGCGTGCAGCTCTCCTGCCTCTGGGCTGGCGTGCAGCCCTCCTAACCCCGGGCTGGCGTGCAGCCCTCCTGACCCCGGGCTGGCGTGCAGCCCCTTCCCAGACTCCCGGCCTGCTAGCGGCCTTCCCGCCGGACTCCCGGCCTGCTGGCGGCCTTTCCCCTAAGTCCCGGCTAGCTAGCAGCCTCCCTAGTTCCTGGCTGGCTAGCAGTCTCTCTGCGCCCCGGCTAGCTAGTAACCACCCTGAGTCCCAGCTAGCTAGCAGTCCTCCTAAAGCCAAGCTAGCCAGCAGCCTCCCTGATTCCCCCGCTAGCTAGCAGGCCCCCTGACTCCAGGTTAGTTAGCAGCTTCTCTGCGCCTAGGCCAGCTAGCAACCTCTCAGAGTCTCAGCTGTGTAGCATTCCCCTAGAGTCCCGGCCGTGTAGCGGCCCCCCAGAGTTCCTTGAGTCCCGGCCGTGTATCAGCCCCACAGAGTTCCTTGAGTCCCGGCCGTGTAGCGGCCCCCCAGAGTTCCTTGAGTCCCAGCTGGCTAGCAGCTCCCCCGAGTCCCAGCTGGCTAGCAGCTCCCCCGAGTCCCAGCTGGCTAGCAGCTCCCCCGAGTCCCAGCTGGCTAGCAGCTCCCCCGAGTCCCAGCTGGCTAGCAGCTCCCCCGAGTCCCAGCTGGTTAGCAGCTCCCCCGAGTCCCAGCTGGCTAGCAGCTCCCCCGAGTCCCAGCTGGCTAGCAGCTCCCCCGAGTCCCAGCTAGCTAGCAACCTCCCTGAACCCAAGCTAGCTAGCAACCTCCCTGAACCCAAGCTAGCTGGCACCTCCCTGAACCCAAGCTAGCTGGCAACCTCCCTGAATCCAGCCTAGCCAGCAACCTCCCAGATCCCCAGCTGGCTAGCAGCCCCCCTGACTCCGGGCTGGATAGCAGCCTTCCAGATTCCCAGCTAGCCGGCAGCCTCCCTAGTGCCCTGTCACCGTGCCCGTCTTCCTTCCGGTCACCGTGCCCGTCTCTGTCCCCTTCACTATCTGTGTCCCTATTACTTTCCCTGCTCCTAAGCCTAAGTCCATCCTGTCGGTGTCTGAGCCTGTCCTGTCTGAGTCGGAGTCTGTCCTGTCCGAGTCCGTCCTGTCCGCGTCTGTTTTGTCAAAGTCCGTCCCGTCTGAGCCTGTCCCATCCGAGTCCGTCCCGTCTGAGCCTGTCCCATCAGAGTCCGTCCTGTCCGCGTCTGTTTTGTCAGTCTGTCCCGTCTGCGTCTGTCCCGTCCGAGTCGTTCCCGTCTGTTTTGTCTGAGTCGGTCCCGTCACAGTCTGTCCAGTTCCGTGTACCCTCGGTCCCCAGTCCCAAAGTACCCTGTCCCTAGTGACCCTCTGTTATCCCCAGGCCTCTCCGGCCTTCTGTTTTCTCTAGGCCTCTCCGGTTCCCTGTGCCCCCCGGGGCCCTCTGTTCCCTGTGCCCCAGGGCTCTCTGCTCCCCTGTACCCCAGTGACTTTGTCCATGGACTCTCCACTTTCCCCGGACCTTTTTCGCCCTTCTTGGGTTGTTTTTATTCTTTTTTTTGAGTCGTCTAGTTTTGTGTTTGTTCCTGTTCATTCCTGCCTGTGTGTTGCCATCAGCCTGTTGTGGCTTGTCTGTTGCTTTTGGTTTTTCCCTGCTTGACTGAGTGTTTCCCAGTCTTTGTACTGCCGCTTTTTGTTAAAAAAATCCCTGAGTTCGACCATCTCCTGCCTGCCTGCCTCCCTCTCTCTGCGTTTGGGTCCACGTTCCCTGCTCCTTCATAACAAACGTTACAACAAACCCCTTTCACCCTGGTGTTGAAAACATCCAAAATGTGACATTGACATGTGAAATATATTGTGATATTGTTGTTTTAGCTGCTGGCTAATGTTAGCTTGCTTGCTCACTAACTGGTCAGCTACCAATACAATCAAATCAAGAAAAACATAAACAAAAGTGGTTAGGTATAGTTTAGGAAATATTAATTACAATTCAGATATGACAATGATGTAGACAACATGACTTTTTTCTTGCTATGACACAGCAATAACACAAGCAACGTGAGTTGTAACATATTTTACATACCTATTCCTACCCATGGAAAGAAAGCTTCTTTTGAGAAGTAGCGGACAATGACCAAGCTGCCACTCGATGGTATTCTTCTTTAACATGAAGTTGGAACTTCTCCATGACAAACAGGAAAATCCAGCACAAAAAGCTGTAAAGAATCACAGTAGACAGCAGCTTTTGCACTCACCAAATATATGGTGTTTACAATTATCACACATTGTTTTAGAAAGTATACCTGGGGCCAGCAATACAAAGCATTTGTAGAAGAGACGAAAAATCTTTTGATTCCATCTCACTGATGCGGCTGGACATCAAGGTTTTGCCTGGAGCCACTAGACAAACTACATCAGAAGAAAGAAAAGAAGATAACATGTTGATCAATGCATTAAAAAATGCATCTGAAATGTTAATGTGTTGACATTATTCCTATGTGCTACACATTATCTTCCATGCCTGTTAAGGGACCATCATCCAGCACAAAACACCTCCTGGATCATATATATATGTCAGAGTGCATCCTGTTAAAGCACACAAGCAGTGACAGAGATGTAATGGTATGCCTGGCACTAGGTTCCGGCAGAACTGGAACTATCCCGTAAACAAAACGTCATCTAATCATATTCTAAGGTGCCCAAAACAACTTACCTATTTATTTTTTGGTGTTCCCAACTGTTTTAGCATAATTGACAACCAAATGATTCTAGCAACCAAATCTATATGCAAATATGGACACTGAACAACAAAAAAATATTAATTGAAACTACTTTAATTATATGGTCATATGTGGAAATCATAAATCACTTTTGTTGATTTGAATGATTTATTTCATTTGGATGAAAAAAACTCTTAAGTGCTGATGGTGTTGGCTCACTGAACATCTTATGTGGTGTGCACATTTAAACACAGTACCGTTCCAACATTTTATTGTCCTCAAGGCAGAAAAAATGGTTTACACTGGTTGCAGGTGAATGATGGATGATAGATGGATGATTTTGTCTTAACAAATGAATATTTAAAGAAATGTCAGATCTGAATGGCATTGAACAATCAATAACAAATTAGGTAAACTCATCTTGAATTACATCATTAATTCATCCACAATCGGCACTTCATTTTCTCTTTCTCGCTGTACTTTGAACAGTATCAATCCTTTCTTTGTGCTGCCTGGTGTGGTGTGATTTGGAGGAAAAAGTGTGTCACAGGTTAGGGTTAGGAAATAGCAACATGTCGGAATAGCGGCATGTCTGAATCGAAGCTTGTCGGAGTGGCGACATGTCGGACTGGCAGCATGTAACCTTAACAATGTAGTTTGCTCACTTTTTGTAGTTTGGTCTTTTCATGGGATTAGTTGACAGTAAAACAAATATAGTAAAATACTTATCCTTTAAAGAAGTCAAAGTGCAGTGAAGTGAGTTAACCCAAAACAACATGCAGTGGAAATACAGAACTATAGGAACATCAAAGCAATTTTATAGGCAAAGCATTGTTTTATTATAGTATTGCCTACTGCATATACATACATTCCCGTGCCTTCCATAATGGGTCAACTATTTCAGAATGAATGCTGCCAAGTTATATGAAATATTTTGGAATTGTTCTCACACTTCAGCTTGATTTGTGGTTCTGTGTGAATCGCCATAGGTTTGTACATAGATACGGACCCCACACCGTACCTTACACCGTAGGCTGACATGCACCTCCCCAACAATGAAACTTCACATTGTGTTGGGGCAGACCCCAACACTGTAAAGGCTCTGTGTAGAGCCTATGTACTACTCTAAATAAGCATTTAGGCTAATTAATTAAAAGAAAAATATAAATATGTAATGGAATTACATTCAAATTCAAATATTCAAATTATCCACATAGACCTTGTCAGTCCAGTTGGACTGTTCTGTGTCCTTATTAGCTTTATCTGTTTCTTCCTTATTTACACTGAAGCATTTGCTTAAAAAGTTGAATATTTCCAGCACGTTCTTTTTTTAATCAGAAATATCTTACACACTTTCCTTTGATATGCCCTGTCTGTGAATTATTAAAGGCATATATTTGAATTATAAATACACTAACTATAAGGAAACAGGCAAAACATGCACAATGCCCCTAGGCTACATTTCTCCTCATCGCATATCATTTCCATTTTGTTTCTGTTTCCTCCTTTCTCTGCTTTCTCCTCCTTTGTCTTCACCTCCCTCTCCCTCCTGTTCTCTGCACACATCCTCCCACCACCCGGCCCAGCCAATGTGATCTGAATGGAGGCTGATTCAGGGTGTCAGGTCCTGTCCTAAATGTAATAAATTACCATTGAGCCGGGAATAGTGCATCTCTCCAGACACATGACCAGAGAAGGGTCTTGTGCACCACCATCCTGACCTCCTCTTCTACCCCTCACACACACACACACACACACACACACACACACACACACTCCTCGCCCTTCAAATTCCCTGACTCTGTCACCCGTCATACTGTGCCCCAGTGAGAATCATTCACATTGTCAGGACTGACTGAGAAAGGAGGCCAACAGAGACCTGGGTGGAGGTGTGTGTGTGTGTGTTGAGGGAGGGTGGGTTCCTATGAGAGAAAGAGTATGTGGTAGCTTGCAAGTATGCATTGATGTGTATTTACATGAAGGGGCAGCTCCGAGTTTTATGCATTGATGTATGTGTTTAATTAAGTGTAAGGAAATTGTGTGTGTGTGTGTGTGTGTGTGTGTGTGTGTGTGCGCGCATCCTGTGACTGCGCAGGTGACTCTTATCCCATGGCTTCAGCTGCCAGAAGCAAGTGAACACAGTTATCACAGAGAACAATTGTATTGTATAAAAATACAATGAGTGTGTTGCAACATACAAAAGAAAAAACAATATCTACGAAGTATTATACGTGCAAAAAAATAAATACGTGCAATATGTCCAAAAGTGATACCACACTATTCCATGTTTAACATTATTTGTTACAATTATGGTCTGTTTTCCTCATTCATGCAGTTT
Organism: Perca flavescens; assembly: GCF_004354835.1. Taxonomy (NCBI): domain Eukaryota; kingdom Metazoa; phylum Chordata; class Actinopteri; order Perciformes; family Percidae; genus Perca; species Perca flavescens. The sequence continues at coordinate 6,296,878 of NC_041348.1, forward strand.
TATTGTAATCCTCATTTAGGGTTCAAGGGGGTTGAAGCTCCTCTTCAGCCTCAGTGCTGGCCTACCTTCTTTGTGACCTCAACAGGAAGAAAAGGCTGTTACCTGGGATCTTTAATAAATCTAGCCCAATTATTGCAGCCTCTTTATGAATAATCTTGTATTGAATGAGATGCATGTTTGTTTTGGTGGAAGATGTTTTGGCAGATTTGGTTCCAGAAGTCGGCACCAGGGATGATCTGTAAGTCATGTTCCCAGGGTGCAATTTGGGAAAAAAAGCAGAGAGGGGGATGTTTTGTAATCACAACATGCAAGAATTAAATCCACGTTCAATACCATGGATATAGTGCCACTCGGCCAGGCATGCCAAAACACTTATTTATGCACTTCAATATTCAATGGAAAATAATCTAATAAACATAAAACAGTACTTTCAAGATGGAGAGCAGAGTTCACTTTGCGGCAAAAACAAAATACTTTCACCCAGGAAACGCTCATTGTTCCTCTGCAGTGTCTGAACTTAACTGTCATCATCGCATGACGCTCACTTTTTCTAGCTAAACTAGAAAAAGGGCCGACATCTGGTGCATCTGTAGATGGCTCGTAGTCACCTATTGGCGGCTAAACAACTGACGCTGGTAGCCAGCATCCCGGAGCTCTGTAGCGGCTAAATACAGTCAGCAACTGCCGCTTGGATTTATCATTCTGTCGCTAGCTCACTTTACAGTGCTTTATTTCTACTGGTAGTAGCAGTAATCTCTTTGAGGGGGGGATACATTTTGTCCCCAACGGGAATAAAAATAATTCCGCAGAGGCAGGGATATGAAAGACCCTAGACCAGAAAGGGGGAAACCCCAGCACCCACGCATGTTTGAGGTGTGTGATATCCAGTGATTAAAGTGGGCCAGAGCAGTCCGGAACAGTGTTCCGGCACCTTCGATAAACAAGTAAATTAATCTAATTGGCAGTTTCATACATCACGGTTTCCTGTTCGAAACACCAAATATTCCAGTGTTTCCTCTATTCACTCTCAGCAGCGCACACCGTGAGTTCACAGGTCTGTAAAAAATAGCAGGACAGTCACGTAGCCTAGTATCTGTTGTCAGTAGCCTACCAGTGAAAAACAGGATCGTTAGTGAGCATGAAATAAAATGGTAGCAACTCGATAATGTGCTGCAGATCCTGTATTTTTAGCTGAGCTGGACCAGAGTGTATCTGTATCAGTTAAAACAGATCGGTGATGCTGTTCTGCCGTCATTGTTCTCCGTGAAGTTAGCTGGAAGTAAATGTAGCCATGGTGTGTTTTTATGTGGACTGACTGCGTCAGACTCCATTGAAAAATACCCTTTGCAATGTGGTTACTTAGACAATTTGGCCTTGTATGCTCTGATTAATTTGGCATGCAGTTATCACACCGGTTATCATTTTTGGATCTTAAGACTTATCTGTTGAGCTTACACATAAATAATTAATTCATTCTTAGAGTTATGATTTGTATATTTATGTAATTTTTATTATTTTTTATTATTGATATTTGATATTGTATTGCCATTATTGTTAGTATTAGTATTTTGCTTAATATTGGCTTAGCAACTTTAAAAACAGTTTACTGTTAATTTTAACTATTGTAAGATTCATATTTCGTCGCTTTGGACAAAAGTGTCTGCTAAATACAATAACCATAACCCTTCCCAAAAGCTACAATAAAGCTGAGAGTAGTATATGGCCTGGTAAAGAGCTCAAATACAAGATGCTTGTATAAACACTGATTTTATAGATCACACAGACTTTTCAGCTACCCAACAGGCTAACCATTAGCATTTTCAATGTAAGCCAGAGGTATATATAGAGGTATGTATATAAAGTGAACAACACAGGTGAGCTAATACAGCCCTGGGGTACTCCAACATTAGTTGTCTTTGGAGAAGAGAGTTTGTCATTTACTTTGACGAGCTGAACCCTGTTTGAGAGAAATGAGTAATACCAAAGAATAAGATAAGGATTAATCTGAAACTGAATTTTTGATAAAATTAAATTTGGTTGATTACACAGATGAGAAATCAAGAAACAGAGCCCTAACATATGTTTTTGGTTTATCAAGATGCTTGGAAATGAGGTACACCAGTGTAACCACTGCATCCTCCGTACTACGACCTTATTTATACGCAAATTGTTGATCACAGACAAATTGTTGATCACAGACTTCATGATCACAGATCTGTGATCATGAAGTCTGTGATCATAAAGTCACTATTGGCCGAATATCATTATATTCTTTGGGACTTTGTTTTTTAGGAAGGGGCCTAATATGCAATGTTTTCCACTCTATTGGGATGGTGTGTAATGCGTTGTATTACTGCGTTAAAGCAAAAAAGCAATACTTACTGTAATTGCGTTACTTTTGTAACACATTACTCCCAACACTGTTCATGAGAATGTGTTGATTAAAGTCCACTTCCAAATGTACTTTTGTACTGTACCAAAAAAAGTACATGGATTTAATTAGTGGAGGTATTTTGCCAGCTGTAACATTATTAGTGGTCTAAGTAAGTGGCAAACTTACATAATTTCAGTTGCAACTGCAGAGTGACAATGTTCCTGTAGGATATCCACCTGTGCTCGTTGACTCCAGGGAAGTAAAGAAGAGTCAGATTGTATATCCAGCATATCTGGAACACCAGAAAAAAATACACTCAGCAGAAGAATTAATTTCCAAATAAGCGTATTAGTTACTTGTTGTGGCATAACCTGCGGTTATAAAGTAGCTGTAAGTTGCTGCTGACGACATGCTCGGCTCAGACCCAGGGCTGTTGTCAAGTCTATCTTTGTCGAGTCCAAGACAACTCCAAGACCGAAGACGTTCAGGTCCAAGTCAAGACTGAGTAAAAAAAAAATGTAATTCCAAGTCAAGACCGAGTTCAAATGAGAGACAGTCAAGGCTGAGACAGAAAAAAATAATTATTTTTCAAGACCACTTACTTAGCTGTTCATAAAAAAAGGAGCACAAGGCGACATTAAAGAACGGCTTGTGTATTGCTAAGGCCTCAGGGTCAAAATTAAATGATTTATTAAAAATGTAACAATAACTTATTTCAGGCTGAGTCTGTGTTGTTTTTCAGACAACGGCAGCTACAGTCTGGTGTTACAATCCTCTCCAGTGAAATACAGACTCACTTTTACCCCGTTTAACTGTCAGCATTTTAACCGTGTTTACACCAGTTGCTAGCTAACGGATGGCTAACGTTACCTGCTGTTGAATGTAGTGTTTACTAGCGTCCCGTGTGGCGATGTTTCAGTTCCCTCTAACGTCCGTTTTCGGAGCAGAGGCAGGCATTTAAGTGGCACCTAAATAAGGCACCAAAATCCGTGTTGCTATTCGGTCCGATAGATAACGTTGTTAAGGCACCGTTGCTGTATTAGCACCGGGTCTGTGCAGGTGCGATGGATCGAGTACAAACCAATAGGGTGTCGGAATGGTATATGTTTATACTTCTCATCCAACCACAATCAAATTCACTCTATCCGGATGGTGCGATTTATCTGGATAGGTTTTCTTGTGTGTGTGTTTTTTTTGAACAATGACAAGCCGGAATGAAAACAAGCCAAACAGAAATAGGAGTAAAAAGGCTATTTTTAAAATGTAAGGAGTAGAAAGTACAGATAATTGTGTGAAAATGTAAGGAGTAGAAGTAAAAAGTCTGCTGTAAAATAATTACTCTAGTAAAGTGTAGATACCCAAAATTTCTACTTAAGTAAGGTAACAAATAGGGCTGGTCCGAATACCATTTTTTGAGCTTCGAAGCTTCGGTAGTAATGAGCACCGAATATTCGAAGCTTCGGAGAGAGGGGGCTGAACATATTATTATCTCTAATAAAGGCAGGAATCTCTATGTGTCTATGTGTCAGTCTAAAACCTTCCACTTTTTTCCCCTGATGAAGTCCTTTGTTTTGTTGGCAGTGTGCTTTGGGTCATTGTCCTGCTGTATGATAAACTTCCTCCCGATTAGTTTAAATGCATTTCTCTGTAAATTGGCAGACAAAATGTTTCTGTACACTTCTGAATTCATTCTGCTGCTACCATCACTTACAGTTACATCATCAATAAATATGAATGAGCCTGTTCCAGAAGCAGCCATGCACGCCCAAGCCATGACATTACCTTCCCTATGCTTCACAGATGAGCTTGTATGCTTTGGATCATAATCAGTTCCTTTCTTTCTCCACACTTAGGCCTTTCCATCACTTTGGTAGAGATTAATCTTGGTCTCATCAGTCCATAAGATTGTGTTCCAGGACTTTTGCGGCTCATCTCTGTACTTCTTTGCAAATTCCAATCTGGCCTTCCAATTCTTACTGCTGATGAGTGGTTTGCATCTTGTGGTACGGCCTCTATATTTCTGCTCTCGGAGTCTTCTTCTTCGAGTCTTCTTCGAACAGTGGATTGTGATACCACTGTGGAGGTCATTGGTGAGTGGGGTTTTCTTCACAGTTCTCACAATATTTCTGTCATCAACTACTGTTGTTTTCCTTGGCCGACTTGTTTGATGTCTGCTGCTCTGTACACCAGTAGTTTCTTTCTTTTTCAGGACATTGTCCAATGTTTTTCCAATGGCTGTAGTCGATTTTCCTTCTTTTCTCAGCTTGGAAATGGCTTGCTTTTCTCCCATAGACAGCTCTCTGGTCTTCATGTTGGTTTATCCTCTTTAACAAGAAATGCAGTCTTTATAGGTTTAAACCAAGGATAAAAAATTAGACTAGTCATGCAGAGCTATTTAATGTTTGAACAATCAACCTAAAAAACAACACTTGGGCAACAAGAAACATCTGTCAGTCACATGTTCTAATACTTTTGCTCACTTGGAAAATGGGTGTGTTCAAACAAACAGTGGTATGTCCTGAGTTGTTTAACACATCTAGATGTAAATACCAGGAAATAAAAGCTGACATTCTAAACTACTGTCTCATACTCATCTTTTGATCTTAAACCCAAATGTCTTTAGTGAACAACAAAAACAAAGGAATTTGCCTTGCCGTTCCAATACTTTTGGAGGGGACTGTACATTGCCTATTTCAATTTAAAATTTTGTATTTTAAAACAAAAATCAAACAACCACTTGTATTTGGTTTTTTAATACCCATTTATGAAAGGATAATGTCATTCAGTCGACACCGTTTTCGGAGTCTTCTTCTTCGAGTCTTCTTCGAACAGTGGATTGTGATACCACTGTGGAGGTCATTGGTGATTGGGGTTTTCTTCACAGTTCTCACAATATTTCTGTCATCAACTACTGTTGTTTTCCTTGGCCGACTTGTTTGATGTCTGCTGCTCTGTACACCAGTAGTTTCTTTCTTTTTCAGGACATTGTCCAATGTTTTTCTAATGGCTGTAGTCGATTTTCCTTCTTTTCTCAGCTTGGAAATGGCTTGCTTTTCTCCCATAGACAGCTCTCTGGTCTTCATGTTGGTTTATCCTCTTTAACAAGAAATGCAGTCTTTATAGGTTCAAACCAAGGATAAAAAATTAGACTAGTCATGCAGAGCTATTTAATGTTTGAACAATCAACCTAAAAAACAACACTTGGGCAACAAGAAACATCTGTCAGTCACATGTTCTAATACTTTTGCTCACTTGGAAAATGGGTGTGTTCAAACAAACAGTGGTATGTCCTGAGTTGTTTAACACATCTAGATGTAAATACCAGGAAATAAAAGCTGACATTCTAAACTACTGTCTCATACTCATCTTTTGATCTTAAACCCAAATGTCTTTAGTGAACAACAAAAACAAAGGAATTTGCCTTGCCGTTCCAATAATTTTGGAGGGGACTGTACATTGCCTATTTCAATTTAAAATTTTGTATTTTAAAACAAAAATCAAACAACCACTTGTATTTGGTTTTTTAATACCCATTTATGAAAGGATAATGTCATTCAGTCGACACCGTTTTCGAAAGGGTCTCTGGGAGTTGAGGTCCTGCAATTACATCTTACTGACAAAGCTGCCGCTAGATAAATAAAAATAGGATTATTGCATTTTTATTAATTATTTTATTCAAAAAACCTACATTTGTGGAAAATGATAACGCTATTATGGAATTATATTTTCACGTTTATGTTATCATTTTAATTAAGCCACCTATAGGCTTCTATTTATCAGACAGAACAGAAAAAATGAACAAATTTCTACAATATGAGCATTTTGCTCATATTGTAGAAATGTGTTCATTTTTTCAAGGATCAGTAAGGATCCTTGATGAGCCTGTGAAAAGAGTCAAAGGAGGTGAAAAGTCAAACGTTACAGAGGTTATTATTTACTCTTAAGTCAGAGGCTGTGCTTGCTTTGTCTTGCACCTATGGGCGACATGGGCGAAGACCCACAATGAGCCTGTGTGTTCTCCTCTAATGATTAGCCTGTCATTGTTGAATGTGCGCCAAGGTGGCAGACCAGACCAGAGCCCCCTCAAGTCCTCATTCTGTGTGCATCTGTATGTGTGTGTATTCATGCGGGTGTGTGGCTGCATTAGAATTAGATGCCCAACCCTGTGTGTGTGTGTGTGTGTGTACTCTTCCCCCAGTCTGGGCTTCAGTATTAATGAGCCCAGATTTCATTTCCGATGAGCGATTATTTGACTGTTCATTTGGCTAAGATTTATGACGAGGCCCTATATCTGTAGCCTGCAGCACTGCTCTAGTCTTTAATAATGGGAAATGAACACATTAATCACCCTGTAGCAGTCAGCCACAGAAAGCACGGGAGCACCATCCAATCTGCATCACTGGGCGCAAGAGAATATTACCTCATATTCATTCAAAAGCCTTATCTAGTACATGGTGGTAGGAAAAATTACCTGTCTAATTGATTAAATATAACTTAACATCCTATAAATTGGACAATAGTCACACACATATTGACACACACTTACACTTGTAGTCCTGCTGTGATCAAAGACTTGGACAAACCTTGGCCGGTTACCACAACCAACCCACATGGTTTACCCAGGGTGTAGCAGGGCTGCTTACCACAAAACCCCATGAGTCACTGGCCTACCTATCACTAACCACACCTGATGCTGGGCCAGAGGTCTGAGATTTTGGAGCCACCTTAACAAAAGATCACAGGCAGCGCCGCCTTTTCATCGCTCTCACCTATCAGGAGCTACAGAAACACTCACAGAACTGGGGAATAATAGTGACTTCACAACCACACAGATTACATAAAGTGGCAGCCTAATGGCCTGATCTGATTCAATGCAAACATGTGTAGTCTCCCTTGAAAGCATTAGAGCATAGCATTATTTGATAATTCCCACTATTCAAAGAGACTATGATTTGTTATTAAGTTTTGCTAAGTATGTATCAGTTTTTCATCAGTATTTGATGTTGCTGTGAAAGTTATGAATCTTAAAATGTTCGTCGATATGACGGTGTTCTTGAGGTGGTGGTAACAGCAAGTTCTTTTTTAAATAAAAATAGGTACCAGAGTTCGGCTGAAAATGCAATCTTATTGCCAGACAAGGACGTTGATATTAGACAATGTTGCAGATGTAGGGAAAGATGTTCTGGTCTTCTGGTAAATAGTTTTTAATTTTAACTGGATTTCTTACAGTTGAAATGTCAATTTAACTTGAAACTTGGGGCCTTTTTTAAAATTTAGGATCAGTTGACAAATGCAAAAAGCAAATTAATCAGATATATGCATGAATATAAGTATAATTCACATGGTCAAAATAATTGGGATCATAATGTGGTTTAATTGCATGTATCCTGTAAAAAATGGCTAGAGGATGAGAAGGCTCCAGTTATCATCTTCACATATTTCATAAAGAGAAGACTTTATGTATAATTCACATTAATTTGCTAACTTTACGGTTTTGCTTTTGTTCAAGGCGTTAAACCGACCCAATGAAGAAAATGGGTCTTATTGCTGCATGCCTGCCAGAAATGCAGCCTACTCATATTTTGCCTCCAGTCCATTTCTAACAATATGAATTACAAGCAAATAAAAAACACAAAAATATTAAACCCTCTTCCTTTATTAATTTTGGGCCCTGCTCTGTGCTGTCACCAAAGATCTGGTTGGTCATTAACCATTCAAAGCACTGGAGTGTGTGTGTGTGTGTGTGTGTTTTGGTTTGTGTATGTATGCATTTTTGCATTCCCTTGGGCATTGTGGACCTAGGCCAGCTAGCTCATTATGTCTCCTTTGGAGGAGTTTAATTGTTTTACAGAACAAAGACTTTGGCTAACTGATCACTATTGTGCCACATCCCAAGGTATATATATAAACCTTTACCCCCACTATCCTGAGATATCCTCTTTTATCGTCGGTTTAAATCACAGATCAACCAGGTAAAAAAATGAAGCTGTAATTTTTTGTGCAACACTAAATCTAAGTTGGAACATATAACTTTATTAGACACAGTTACATCATGTTGTATAATTTCTCATTTGATGTCACTTTAGACAATTTGACAGGATGACATCTCTATAAACTGTATAAATACCATAGATAGTAATAATTGATTTTTGAATGGTCAATCATACTGTTAAAGAAGAGCAGTAAATGTCATTGGCTCAAAGAAACATACTTAAAAGCTCATAATTGTTTTGCAGCCTCTGGCACAGAGCTGGGCATACATTTTGTGCAATCACAACCTGACTTCTGCCTTGCATCTTAATGGGACGGGTGTACTGTTTGACTGCAGCTCCCCTATAGGCTGGATGTGCTCCCTGCTGGCTAAGCTGATAACCAACATGTCCTGGCTATACAGCTAAACATCACCATCTACTGGACATGATGGACTATGACAGTACTAATATTATAGTTTTTTTCTCATTTGCTTTGGCACATTTACTGAAACACACTCACAATTGTCAAAACTCTAAGTAAAAACCACATGGTACATTCAGCACATCACTCTATGTGACCTGCAAAAGGATCAATCAAAATAATTAACTCCTGTTTCAAATGTACATAAATCAATAAATGAATAAATCAAAGCCATCAAAACAAAATGTTCCTTTATTATTGCTAAGACCAAGACAGTCAAAATGCGAAGACATCTTGTCAAAAGACAGTGTACTCTGAAAGTGCACCCTCTGTAATATTGTCCAGTTGCTAACATTGTATATTTAGGCAGCTGAATAGTATTGATGTCAGCCATGGCCCACACTATACTTGTTCAATGTAGCCAACCACAAATACACAAAGGAAGCTTGAACAGAAAAAAAGATATACAACAGCAAAATTATCAAGAAATACTAACAATATGTGCAAGAAAAAATTTAATTTGCTGCAAATGTATCAACCTCAAGGGTCATCCAATCTCTCCTCTCTGTCTGGCCACATTTTATCAACATCACACCTGAAATCCTCCCTTGCAATGCAATGAGGGAAACGCATGACGTAGCCCCCCCTACAACAATCTGCTGTGATATCCTCACCTGCCACCTGTTTGCGTTGCTCTAAATTGTGAGGAAATTGAATTGTTCTACATATAGCCTAAGTAGGGATTTACACAATGTGTTAAATATATGCTTATTACTAAGCAAATACAAACTTAGAACACTATATCCCTGTTAAAAGATTAATTTGCCGCACATTAATTGCAACAATACACAACATGCTAAATTCAGCTGAACATATAATAATTATGAGCTGAAGAATTGCTCCTTAAAATAAACGTTACAGAGTAAGAGCAACATACAATTTTTCAAGTTAAGATACGTAAGGCTTGCAATGCAACACCTCCATTCAGGGCTGGACTGGGGTAAAAAATAAACCCTGGAGTTTTGAGACTTAGACCAGCCCACCACAATCGGATGGATGCCACCGATATGCAAGTGGCTGATAGATTTGCCAAAAAAAGTAAAATTTTAACATTCACTAACCATTTAGCTGGTGGACAAAAAGTTAATGTTGAACCCTGCATACCAGCCTCTAATACTCTCACTTAGCTGAGTGGTAGGCTAAGTAAGAGAGAGATAATGTACTCACTGAGTCAAAAAGGCTGCCTGGCTCTTAATGGCAAGATGGCTAAAGGTTTAGGGTGGAGTATGGCTGTCATCAAGATGTCTTGTGATAAGTCTGTAAGTTAAGCTAAAGCTGCATTTTGTAGACAGTATGTAGCCAACATTTGTTTTATTGTGAAATGTGTCATGATGTCATCATGGCAGCCTGTGCTGCTTGCTGGGGCTTAGCTGGCAGGTGGCTCCAGGTGAAGCTCATTCCCTCATCAACCTCCTGCAGTATTTAAGGCTGGCTCTGTGATCCACTCGTCGCTAGATTGTACAGTCTACAAGCGTGGTATAGTGGCAATCCTAGTTCCCTGTATTTTCTGTGTTCTTGCTTGTGTGGCTAACTTAGTTTTCTGTTTTTCTCAGGTTGCAGCCTGCCTTGCTCGTTCGTTTGCCTGCCTGCCTGCCTGCCTGCCCCTCTGCCTGCTTGCTTGCTCCTCACACCTGCCCTTCTCTTTCTACGGATTGGACTCAATTGTTTGTTGGCCTCTGGAGGAGGCCTACCACATGGTCAACCCCACCACGTCACGGGGCACGCTCTGGAGAGCACACAGCACCCACCACTCACACACAGCACCCACCACTCACCACTGGATTCCAGCACATTTATTGCATATATTCCACGCATTAAAACATTTACCTTTACTTTTTGTGTTGGCCATCTGCTTTTGGGTCCCTCCTTCTGTGTCGTTCCATAACAAAATGTTGCTAAATCAGAAAGCTATAGTACTATGTTTGCAAGTGCCTTAGCTTGCTAATACATAACTAACATCAGCTTACTAACCGCTAACTTTTAGGGAGTACTGGGAAATCTCTCCGCCATTATACAATAATGAGCAGCAACATGCCCCGACATTATTGTAGTGCATTATTATGAGGTAAAACAAACCTCAGTATAACTTACTGTTAGTTGAACGTACACAATTCAAGGAACTTAGAAACCAGTACAGCAAAACTATCTTATATTATCCATTAATAAACTGTGCAGTCTTTCGACACCAGCGCTCTCTTCCAAACTTTCCTGAAACTGAAACTTAAGCCTTCTTCTTCAACGAGCAGCGAAGCGCAGTGTTGCTCCTGATCTCAAGCAGCCAGTTTAACCTGCCTGAGGAGGTCGTCCGTTACATAAATAGTCATTCGTCGATTGTGCCAAAGCGATTGATAAAAACTGCAAGGCCTGCTGCTGCTTTTGGGTCCATTCTCAGTCAAGAATTAAACTTGTGACCAGCTTCAACTGTAGGAATGTGTGGGAGGGAGAAATGTCTCTAAGAAGGACTAAGCTAGGCTACAATTTGGGTGTCTGAGGCCAAATCACCATACTTTCATATGAAGTTTTGTTATAAGATAAACATTTATTGATCCCCCACCTGCACATACTGTACATGCAAACTTCACGTATGTATATGCTTAATTTACAGGGGGGATGGAGGAAAAAAAAACTATTACCTTACACAAATAAAGACATTTGCACAATAAATGTATGCAGGAAAGGCACACATTGTTGCAGAGAAATTCACCAGAGTGCAGAAAATGAAGTTTTTTTGTGGTCTGAAACCAAGTCACTCTTTGGTGCCACTTTTAGACGTGCTTAGTCGCGCCTCTTGGCATCAGTTTTTGCCGCTCTCGGTCGGGATATATGTTAAACTAACATGTGGCTCAAGAACGGGACAGTTAGGTTTAGGAAAATATCATGGGTGGGGTTACAAAATGTACGTTTCAGTGACACAAGAAAGTGACACAAACCCCAGTCTGCTGGGTGAAAGTCCTGTGTTGTCTGCAGTAGCAATTTTTGGCACGGGCGAAGTGGGCAGCCGCCCAGGGCGGAATGTTTTCATGACACATGACACACGAGCACTTAAAAATAAAAAAATAAAAATCCTCTGCGCTACGAAGTGGTTTTCTATTATAAATCATTTAATTGGTGCCTCCTGCAGCTGCAGGTCAGGAGCCCCTTCTTGCTGAGAAGGTGCCGTGCACAGAAGCTGTGTGAGAAGGGGAAAGGAGGGGGGCGCTGAAACAGACTCTTTGTTGAGAACTAAAAGTAGGCTAGATAGTAGAAGTTCACGAAAGCAATCCAACTTGGTAAAAAAAAGACAGAGAAAGAGTAAAAAATTACTAATCGATTAAAGGTTAAGGCTGGTGATAGTCTGTATTTTTTCTAGTACTACACAGGTCATACTGTACATACTACAGGTAGCTACAGTGCATGTAAATACTTAAGTCAAGGTGCATTCATTTACTACAAATTGTTTTAAGACTGACTTGAACTTGAAAAGTTTTCAGTAGAAATAAATGGGCTTAGGAATGTTGGAAAGTATTGAGAGACAGCTTTGGTCTTTTCATGTCATTTGTTGTCAACAAATGACAACAAATGTTATAATAAAATATAAGTGTTTTGATGCCAAAATGAATGGGAGTCAATAGAATGCTAGCGGAAGGTGATGGCTTGTTCTCCCCATAGGAAGTACGCTTTCCGGATACCCCCTTGGGAAATCTTGGCAAGATGTATTAATTTAACTAACTAAACAATTTATCCAGTAGTAGCTGCCGTGGCTGCAGCTTGCACCAACAACCACCAGGTGGCACATATGAGCATTCAAGATGCAGTCTTTCTGTCGGTAGACAGGGAACAGAGAAACACCATGAAAGTCTTTAGAAATGAGTCACGGCACTCTGTACAGTATACTTGGGCATGACATGGCTTTTTTTTTGTGGTTCCAAGCGTCAAACACAAATAAATAATAAAATAAAAATCCAAGGCTACACTTCATCTGTATCATCTAGTTTGGTTTGTTTTATATGTAAATAGTTATTTATTTCTAAATTATGTTGTTATGTAGTCATTTATTTTCAATAAATAGTTAATAAACCTTTGTTTGACTAGTTTATTACTGAACCCAGGCATCACACGGGATGAGAGAAAGAAATTGATTTCTTAACTGCTGCAAAAAGCAGAGCAAATCTTTTTTTTTAAGATTATCTTTTGGACATTTAAGGACTTGATTATATATGACAGCTGAAGATGTAAAAGGAGAGATAGAGAGGGGGGGGGAATGACATGCAGCAAAGGGCCACAGGTTGGAGTTGAACCTGGGGCCACTGTGACAAAGACTAAGCCTTTGTACATGGGGCATACGCTCTACCAGGTGAGCTATCCAGGCTCCCCAAAGCAGAGCAAATCTACATTTAAGAATTGGATCAAATCTTCAAACTCCACTAGTGCTGCTAGTTTTGTTGCAGCTCAGGAGATAGTAAGGCGTGGAAAGCCATTCACAGATAGGGAGTACATTAAAATATCCGAAAATCTATTCTCCTCGCCCCTCTCTGCAAAGACCATTAAAGACAGGGAGGACATTGAGGCTGAATAAACACAAGCCACATGGTGTCAATGGCTACACACCTGGCATGAGAGGGACCAACAGATTCTCACTCCCATCACGTAAAATACGGACGCTTGGTCAGGTGCCTTTGGCATTGTTATTGACGATAAAAGTCTCCTTTAGTGTCATATCTAAACGCACTTGGTTGGGACTATTGGCGTCACTTTTGACGATGTTGACATGGGTGGGCTTACATTTCGATGACACGCGGGAAGAACGGGACGGTTGGGTTTAGGAAAAGAAGAACAGACGGTTGGGTTTAGGAAAAGAAGAACGGGACAGTTGGGTTCAGGAAAACAATAACGGGACGGTTGGGTTTAGTAAAAGAAGAAAGCGACGGTGTGTCCGGGTTCTCGGCAGTAAGTTGGACTCGTTTCAGGTGAGGGTTGGCCTCTGCCAGGGCTGCGCTTTGTCACCAATCCTGTTTGTAGTATTTATGGACAGGATATCGAGGCGTAGTCGGGGTGGAGAGGGGTTGCAGTTTGGTGGGCTGGGGATCTCATTGCTGCTTTTTGCAGATGATGTGGTCCTGATGGCATCATCGGCCTGTGACCTTCAGCACTCACTGGATCGGTTCGCAGCCGAGTGTGAAGCGGTTGGGATGAGGATCAGCACCTCTAAATCGGAGGCCATGGTTCTCAGCAGGAAACCGATGGAGTGCCTTCTCCAGGTAGGGAATGAGTCCTTACCCCAAGTGAAGGAGTTTAAGTACCTTGGTGTCTTGTTAGCGAGTGAGGGGACAATGGAGCGGGAGATTGGTCGGAGAATTGGCGCAGCGGGTGCGGTATTACATTCAATTTATCGCACCATTGTGACGAAAAGAGAGCTGAGCCAGAAGGCAAAGCTCTCAATCTACCGGTCAGTTTTTGTTCCTACCCTCACCTATGGTCATGAAGGCTGGGTCATGACCGAAAGAACGAGATCCAGGGTGCAAGCGGCCGAAATGGGTTTCCTCAGGAGAGTGGCTGGCGTCTCCCTTAGAGATAGGGTGAGAAGCTCAGTCATCCGTGAGGAGCTTGGAGTAGAGCCGCTGCTCCTTCGCGTCGAAAGGAGCCAGTTGAGGTGGTTCAGGCATCTGGTAAGGGCCCTCCCTAGGGAGGTGTTTCAGGCACGTCCAGCTGGGAGCAGGCCTCGGGGAAGACCCAGGACTAGGTGGAGGGATTATATCTCCAACCTGGCCCGGGAACGCCTCGGGATCCCCCAGTCGGAGCTGGTTAATGTGGCTCGGGAAAGGGAAGTTTGGGGTCCCCTGCTGGAGCTGCTACCCCCGCAACCCGATACCGGATAAGCGGACGAAGATGGATGGATGGATGGAGAAAGCGACGGTTGGGTTTAGGAAATGTGACACGATCCCTGGTCTCCTCGATGAAAGTCCTGTGTTGTTTGACCCATCCACCACCCCAACCAACCTCCCTATGCGGATTTTAGGGCTTTCACACTACTTTCTACCGTAGTCGCTCTTAGTGCTATGTCATCTTCTGAAAAAAGGGACACATCTCTTCTGTGTTTTTCAGACAATGGCAGCTACAGTCTGGTGTTACAATCCTCTACAGTGAAATACAGACACACTTTTACACCGTTTAGCTGTAAGCATTTTAACCGTGTTTACTCAAGCTGCTAGCTAAGTGTAGTGTTAACTAGCGTCCCGTGCGGCGATGTTTCAGTTCCCTCTAACGTCCGTTTTCAGAGCATCAGAGAGAAGCGCAGTCATTTAAGTGGCACCTAATAAATAAGGCACCGAAATCCGCGTTGCTATTCGGTCCGGTAGATAATGTTTGTTAAAGCATCGGTGCCGTATTAGCATCGGGTCTGTGCAAGTGCGATGGATCGCGTACAAACCAATAGGGTGTCGGAATGGTATATGTTTATACTTCTCATCCAAACACAATCAAATTCACTCTATCCAGATGGCGCAATTTATCTGGATAGGTTTTGTGTGTGTGTGTGTGTGTGTGTGTGTGTGTGTGTGTGTGTGTGTGTGTGTGTGTGTGTGTGTGTAAAGTATAGATACCCAAAATTTCTACTTAAGTAAGGTATTACTTTACACCTCTGCCTAACACAATCAAGCAACAACAGATGTGCATATTGACCTGAATGTAACAAGTCATCTCCCCGGTGAGTGCAGCTGTGCTGCATCGCTTATTGATTTCAAAAACTACAGAGCGGCCTGAGACCCAAATCACAGAAAATGCATGCATTAATTAAGCATCAAAACAATTAGTGGCATTAAAAGGAATTTGTGTTAACTTGTTATTAACACGTTAATTTTAACAGCCCTAGTTTCAACCAAACCAGAGTGGTGATTGCTGGAACAATGGAAAAAAGAACATTTTAATTGTTTTGTTATTTTTCTGTCGATTTTGAATGAAATGAGATTTGCAGTGGTAAAATTACTGCTTATTTGAAAAGAGTCTCTGGTGGGTTTGGCAATAACGATTTCAGGGACTTTTATGTTGAACAAAAAAGATTATAGTCTTTAAAGTGCTTATATTATGCTTTTTGGCTTTTTCCCTTTCCTTTATTGTGTTATATATCTTTTTTGTGCATGTTATAGGTTTACAAAGTGAAAAAGCCAAAAGTCCTCCCCAAAAGCACTTACCATCTCCAACAGAAAACACTGTTCACAAACTGCTCCAAACAGCTCTATTATAGTCCAGCCTTTACTTCCGTGACAAACGTGCGTCACTTTGTAACACACGTTATAATGCTCGCCTAGCTGCTAGCATGGCACGCTCTCATACTCTGCTTCTGACTGGGTAGTAGTCCTTACCTAGTTACTGTGCGTGTGCGACTCCCAACAAAGATGGAACAGAAGAGTGATGCCTCACTCTGTAGCTAAAACAGAGAGCTCAACACACAGGGTGAAAAGAGGAGCTGCAAAATTGTGCAGTAGGCTACAACAAAAATATGGTGTTTTTTGAAAATTAAACCATGTAAAACTATTCTCATACAACCTCTAAATACAATTATGAACCTGAAAATGAGCATAATATGAGCTTTTAACAAAAAGGTCGATCCTTGTGTTGTCAGACACTTAATAATAATAATCTGAGCATCTCAGTGGTAAAACATCACTTTTAGTGGATGCAAATTGAAGGTGCACAATTGCTGATAACTTACATTGTAGCTTGTTTTGCTTCTGCTGACTGCAGCTTTATACTTGGTGAGACCATATGGATAGCCTATAGACAGAATATGGTTAGTAGGTATGTTTACATTAATAACCTATGATATTTCTTGTGTATACTGTCTTGATAAAGATTAAAATGCTTAATACAGGATATGTTCACAATTTACACAAACCCCACCTCTCACCAATTAATGAAAAATGTGTCATTTTATTATTGAATCCTAAAACAGACAAACACAACACTTAGACATTGAGGCAGAAAAGCTGAAACAAGTGCATTAAGTGTCTATACAACCCTCAGGCAGAGGGATAGGGGTCTGATTGGACTTCAGTGACAACTATGAGGAATAATAAACATATAGCCCATTCTTTGAAGTTAGTCCTAAAACAGTCAGGTGCCCATATGAACATTAAAACCAGCTGTTTTTGCTATTAGTATTCAATTTAGTTTCCACACTCCATCCTTTGCTCCCTCTTCTCCTTCAGGCCAACTATTATCTTTCTGTAAACGTCGTAACGCAGCCGCCAGGCACGTCGATGCGCTGCGGCTGGAGACATAACCAAAGCACATCTGAAGCAGTTTTGCGTCAGAAAAAGGTGTATACCGACAACGTGCGGTGCAGAGTCGCTGTTCCTTTGCATCATGACGTAAAAACATGGGCCTAACATAAGAAAATCTAGCACAATGTAAACGTTAGATTATTCAATGGAGCATCGTCTTCCGCTGCGGGCGCCCACGGTGTTAACTAGGCTACTACACAATGCGGACGTTGATGCGGCGAGCAGTGGGTGTGCGCCTCTGCATCCAGCCAGTCTCTCAGCCACTACAGCAGTAGCACACGCCACGGATAATGTGTTTTTACTTTTTACATTTCACTATCCTCTGTCGGATGATGTCGACGGAATCTACCGAAAGGACTCTGAGAGATTAAAGCCATTTATTTCCCCCTAAAGCAGCACCAAGAGCTAGGAGAATCAAGATGAAATTTCCGACTGAGAATCCAAGAAAGCCAGGGAACATGACCCCTCCACCAGGTTAGACTATTCATTAATCTATGATATTATTTTTGTAAAGATTGCAGCGAGTCTTAAATTCAATCCAATCTGCATTTCCCGATTGTATTATCTGAATTTGGGAAGAATTCATAATCATCTCAGTACTGCGAAATGCTGCAGTCTGTGAAACTGTTTCTTTATAGTGTTATAACCTTAACCTGGTCTGCCTCCACTGTGATTGTGTCTACCTGGCAGCTCCATGAGGTTTACCAATGAAAGATTAATGCTCTCCACAAATTGTCTTTCCAGAGAAATATAGAAATATGGCATGATGCTGCATGTTGAACGTTACTGTGGGAGAATAGGCTACTGCAGCCACGTCTTGATTGTGGCATCCCTAGTGCTCAAAACACAGGAGGGGGTGGGAGGGGTGAATACAAAATGAAACAAATGTTTTAACAAAAACTTCAGTTGCAATATTAGAATGAGATGTCCATAGGATCTGGTTAAAACATTACCTCCAAATCCTGCATGTGTCACATGGTCCTACACCACCAGTATAAGCACGTTTACCCAGTTGTTACAGGTGATTTAGATGTTAGGAAAAGGGACCAAGTGTGGGCACATTCAGGCAAAAATGCTTTACTAGTTAATATAGACTGAGAAAAATATGAATTCACTGTTCTGCTCAAAGGCTACTACCACTGTCAGCTATACTATACTACATTTAGGGGTCATCCACATGGAGACGCTTTTTGGTGTAAACACGTTTTGCATCGTTTTGGCCGATCGTCCAAACGAATCCTTTTTTGAAACCTGGTCCAAGGGCAAAAAAATTCGAAAACGGCGCCCTTGTGACTTCGTTTGGTTGTTGAAGCCGCATACTTGCGTATCGATGATGTCATCGCCACACCCCTTGACCTCTTACCCCGTGATGATGTCTCATAACAACAACAATGGCAGACTACATACTTGTGTTCCTGCTGGAGAAGATATTGAGCCTATTAGGGTTACTAGGTCAAAATATTATGCTCCTGTGCCACCGCTGAGCAAAAAAGGCTTATGGACAACCGCATATGCCACATCATTTTAGATCTACCAAGGGCTATGTTTGTGTCGGGCACGCATGGTCATCGAGTGTGCTTTTGGTCGCCTTAAAGCCAGATTTGCTGCACTGAAAAGGTCTATGGACATCAATTTGCAGGAACTGCCCCATGTAATTTACGCTAGCTTTGTTCTCCATAACTTGGAAAACTTGTGTAAGCTAAGCGTAGTGCAAGCTTTAATGATTATAAACTAAATGTTATATAACAAATCTTAATTTGTTATATTTCAGAGACTTAACATTTTGTTGGACAAAGTTTTCACCTGACAATCAGAATACAGATCACATATTTAAAACACACAAAATCACACAAAGTCACAAAAAAAAAGTTACAAAGTGTTCAGATGATTGACTCCACATTATATATATATATCAGGGCTGTCAATCAATTAAAAAATGTAATCAAATTACATACTCTGTGATTAATTAATCGAAATTAATTGCATACATAATTAACAGTGCCTGAAACGATACTTTTTAAGAAAGTAAAAAAATAAAAGAAAAAAGAAGGGTACTAAACAACAGTCGGTGACATTAAAGAAGGGCTTGTTTATTGCTAAGGCCATATGGTCAAAATTAAATGATTTGATAATAATCTATAACAATAACAATAACTTATTTCACTAGTAAATTGCTGTTGAACGACAACCACCAGATGGGAAAAGGACATTTACAATAACTACAAATGCACCACGAGGCTGTAGTTGACCAGTTTCATTCAACGCACCGTCTGTGTTGTTTTTCCGACGGCAGCTGCAGATTGTTAGCCTAGAAATCTAGACGCACCCTAGTGGCAGCTGGCTTGTCAGGCTAGCAGACTGTTACATACCGGTGTTGAATCCTCTACAGTAAAACACAGTCAAACTTTACACCGTTTAGCGTTAGCTGTCAGCATTTTAACAGTGTTTAATCCAGCTACTAGCTCGCGGTAGGCTAACGTTAGCTGCTGTCGAGTATAGTGTTAACTAGCGTCACATGCAGCGGTGTTTGTGTTGCCTGTATCGTCCGTTTCAGAGCATCAGAGAGAAGATCAGACATATCAGGGGCACCAGATTTCGGTAGCCAGCGTTGGCAGGAAGAAGTAACAAGTAGCTAAATGTTCCAATCAATGATCCAGGCAGCACATTCTCGTCTCCCTCCTTTATTTTACAGTCAAATAGTGGCTAGAACGGCTCCGGGTCAAACGTGAATATGGAATGGATTAATCTGCGTTATTTTGACAGCCCTAATATATATATATATATATATATATATATATATATATATATATATATATATATATATATATATATCTAAGAGATAAAGAAATGGTCTGAGGTATGATGTCCATAGACCAAATAATCTCCTTCAATGTACCAGATACAGTGAGAAACATATTTTAAGTATTTCCATAAAACATGTCATCAGTTCCTACCTGCTGCTCTCCTCTGTTTCTAAACTCCACGTTTTAGCAGTAGGTCATAACCTGATATAGGCAGAATAGTTTACTGATTATCATTTTGAAAGTGTTGTGAATGATGTGTGTCTAGTAAAATTAACAAATGACTTCAATCATTTCAGAAATCTCTTTTATTAAAAGGTAGTTTTTAAAATGTGCAAATATAACATAAAGGTCACTCCACACCGTCTTGCAGCAGTGCTCTTCTGAATGAAAACGTTTCATTCTTTGAGCTGTGTGTTAGTGTAGGTGTGTATTGTCCAGGTTGGTATACAGGCCGATTGGGAGTAGCTGTGTGCCGAAAGGCTGGTGTAGTGGGGGTGTGGTGTTGAATGAATATATGACAACGGGTACCCATGGAATTGTCCGCTGCTGCTGGAGGGGGGTAGAAACTGGGGTCTCATAAGCAATTAGGGAATTGCCATCCTGTGTGGTGCTGGTTATATTTGCAATATTTGTGTTGATCTGCGTCATGTTCTCGGCGTGGCTTCTTGCTGACTCCTCAGTCAACTCCAACATCCTCCTCTTGATTTTCAGGTCCTCCTCTGCTGGGTCAGCCTGAGCTTTCCTCTTTAGTCGGTCCCCTCTGTGGCTGTCCAGCTGACGTGATGAGCACACCGGGAGCAAATCCCGGCGCTGCTTCAAAACTGCAGGAGGAAGACAGTCAAGGGATTCTGTTGAATTTGACATCTCCTTTGTTGGTGTTGAGGGCTGGGACAACTCCACCAGGTCACCTGTCTCGATGCTTGAATCGATGCGTGTAGCGGGCGACCCTCCCCAGATCTCCTGGCAAAGCACATCAAATAGCATGTGAAACTGTGAAAAATCACCAATAAAGGTGTCTAAACCAAATATTACACAACTGGACATGTCCCAGCAGTAAAGTGACGAGAATTTGGGGAGAATTGACCAGCATTGGCCAAGATTACAGCTATGTCGCGTTAGCATGTAACTGCTTAATAGTTAGCAGTATGCTAACATTACATTACTTGTAATTTAGCTGACGCTTTTATCCAAAGCGACTTCCAATTAAATGCTTTCAACCCTGAAGGTGCAAACTCCAGACAACAGGTAGTACGTGCAAGTACATTAGCTTTAAATAAGTGAAACTACAAAGAAACAAGTGAAAGTGCAGCTTAAAAAAAAAGAAGAAAAGAAAAAAAAATATATATAAATATTTTTTTTTCCTTTTCTCTCCTCTCTTCTTTTCCTTCTTCATGTTTATCCGAAGTGTAGTCGGAAGAGATGTGTTTTTAGCCTTCGGCGGAAGATGCGTAGGCTTTCGGCCATCCTGATGTCAATAGGGAGCTCATTCCACCATTTGGAAGCCAGGACAGCAAAACAGTCGGGATTTCGTTGAGTGATTAGTTCTCCCTTGTTGTGAGGGGGCAGTAAGCAGGTTGGCTGATGCAGAGCGGAGTGGGTGGGTTGGGTATAGGGTTTGACCATGTCCTGGATGTATGCTGGGGCTGATCCGTTCGTTGCCCTGTATGCAAGTACTAGTGTCTTGAAGCGGATGCAGGCAACAATTGGTAACCAGTGAAGAGAGGGGAGGAGCGGTGTAGTGTGAGAGAACTTGGGGAGGTTGAAGACAAGTCGAGCTGCTGCATTCTGAATGAGCTGCTGGCGCCGGAAGGCACATGCAGGCAGGACAATTGGGAGGGAGTTGCAGTAGTCTAGACGTGAAATGACTAGAGCCTGAACAAGAACCTGAGCCACCTTCTGCGTTAGAAGGGGACGTATCCTTCTGATGTTGTGCAGCATGTATCTACACGATCAGGTAGTTGCAGCAATGTTGGCAGTGAAGGAGAGATGGTCGTCAAGTGTCACACCCAGGTTTCTAGCAGTGTGGGTGGGGATTACCACAGAGTAATCAATTGTTATAGTCAGGTCCTGGGTAGGAGAGCCCTTCCCTGGAAGGAAAAGTAGCTCAGTCTTGTCAAGGTTGAGTTTTAGATGGTGTGTCCAATCTGCATGCATCCAAGAAGAAATGTCAGTCAGTCAGATGAAATACGTGCTGCTACTTGAGTTTCAGACTCCTGAAAGGAGATCATTAGTTGGGTATCATCTGCGTAGCTGTGATAAGCGAAGCTGTGCGAGTGGATGACAGACCCGAGAGAGTTGGTGTACAGAGAGAAGAGGAGCGGACCCAGGACTGATCCCTGAGGAACCCCAGTTTTGAGTGGGCACGGTTCTGAGGTAGATCCTCTCCAAGTTACCCGTTAAGTTGGATTTGTGAGGTAAGATGTGAGCAAAGAGAGCGCAGAGCCTGAGACACCCAGATCCTGGAGTGTTGAAATGAGGATCTGGAAGAGAGAGAGGTTGTTCTAGCAATGTGAAGCTGCTCAGTGACAGCAAGGAGGGCAGTTTCTGTGAGTGGCCAGCCTTGAAGCCAGACTGGTGGGGATCAAGAAAGTTGTTCTGGTGGAGATAGGTAGAGAGTTGATTATAAATGGCACGCTCAAGAGTTTTGGATAGAAATGGAAGAAGGGAGACGGGTCTGTAGTTCTTTACTTCAGACGAGTCAAGTGTTGGTTTTTTGAGTAGTGGGGTCACTCTTGCCTCTTTGAGGGAGTCAGGGAAACAGCCAGTTGACAAGGAGATATTAATGAGATGGGTGAGGAAAGGAAGAAGGTCAGGAGCAAAAGACTGGAGAAGGTGAGAAGGGATAGGATCAAGGGGGCAGGTGGTTGGGCGGAGGTAATCAAAGTAAGAATTTGATTTGGAGTAAGAGGGGTGAAAGAGGAAAGAGTACTGGATGTGATGGATGGTAAGAGATTTCAGGAAGTGTGGTGGAGAATGAAAAGCGTATGTCATCTACCTTTTTTACAAAGTAGTTGACAAAGTGGGTTGGTAGGAGGGAGGAGGTGGACTGGGGAAATCTAGGAGGTTAGAGAAGATGGAAAAAAGTTTTTTTGGGGTTGGAGAAAGAGGATTCAATTTTGGTTTGATAAAAAGAACTTTTTGCTGCAGAAATAGAGGCAGCAAAAGAGGAAAGAAGAGTCTGATAGGTAAGCAGATCATCTGGGTGTTTAGATTTCCGCCATTTCCTTTCTGCTGCCCGTATAGTTGATCTTTCAGCACACACTGAGTCAGATAACCCTGGAGCTGGGGAGGACTTGCGAGCCTGCCGTGAAGTAAGAGGGCAGAGAGAGTCAAGGGAGGAGGATAGAGTAGAGTTGAGAGTGTCTGTGGCAGTGTTGGGAGGCATGAGTAAGAAAGAGTCAGATGGAGGGAGGGTTGATAAAGTACTTAACGCCAGAGAAGAAGGCGAGAGTGAATGAATATTATGGCAGACAGGTATAGTGTCTCTTGACATATGGTTGTGAGCTTGGGAGAGTGGGATCATCTAAGAGATGAAAAAATGGTCTGAGGTATGGAGTGGAATAACACTGAGGTTTGATGTAGAGCAGTTTCTGGTGAATATGAGCTCTAAGTGGTTGCCAGCTTTGTGAGTGGGTGGGGAAGGCGAGAGTGAGAGGGCAAAAGAAGAGAGAAGATGTAAAAAAGGCAGCTGACTTCTCTGTCTAGATGTTGAAGTCGCCGAGAAGTATCAGCAGAGGGCCAGTTTCAGGGATGTTTGAAAGAAGGACATCCAGCTCCTCCAAAAACTCTCCCAGAGGACCTGGTGGGCGGTAGATATCAAAAATGATTAGTTGTACCGGATGAGTTATGGTAACAGCATGAACTTCAAAAGAGAGTGGAGTGAACTGTGGCAGTGGGTAGAGAGAAAATCTCCACTTAGGGTTAATGAGTAGACCTGTACCCCCGCCCCTACCAGTAGGTCTGGGTGTGTGAGTGAAAGAGTAGGCGGAAGAGAGAGCAGCAGTATACCAGACCATAAAGCTGCGGCACGTGGAGAAAGAATGCTTCCAGCACCTTGTTGAATCAATGACACAAAGAATTAAGGCAGTTCTGAAGGTGAAAGGGATCCCCCACACCATTACACCACCACCACTACCAGCCTGCCCAGTGATAACAAGGCATGACGGATTCATGTTCTCATTCTCTTTACGCCAAATTCTGACTCTCCCATCTGAATGTCTCAACAGAAATCGAGACTCATCAGACCAGGCAAAATTTTTTCAGTCTTCAACTGTCCAATTTTGGTGCAAATTGTAGCCTCGTTTTCCTATTTTTAGTGGAGATGAGTGGTACCCCGTGGGGTCTTCTGCTGGTGTAGCCCATTCGCCTCAAGGTTGTGTGTTGTGGCTTCACAAATGCTTTGCTTCATACCTCGGTTGTAACAAGTGGTTATTTGAGTCAAAGTTGATGTTCTATCAGCTTGAATCAGTCAGCCCATTCTCCTCTTTCCTCCAGGACTGTAGCTTACTGGATGTTGATGTTTTTCAGACCATTCTTTGTAAACCCTAGAAATGGTTGTGAGTGAAAATCCCAGTAACTGAGCAGATTGTCAAATACTCAGACCAGCCCGTCTGGCACCAACAACCATGCCACGCTCAAAGTTGTTTAGATCACCTTTCTTTCCCATTCAGTTTGGAGTTCAGGAGATTGTCTAGACCTGGACCACACCCCTAAATGCATTGAAGCAGCTGCCATGTGATTGGGTGATTAGATAATTTTATTAATGTGAAATTTAACAGGTGTTACTAATAATCCTTTGGGTGAGTGTAGATAAAGAGATATCAGTGATTATCACGTCTTTCTTGGAGAAAAGATCACCCAACCTTGTCATAATAGAACGATGTGTACCATACACATGACCGGTTATAAATCTCAAGGCAGAGTGTTGTACATCACCGTAATTCAAGAAATACTGAGGTCAATATAGTCTATAGCTCTGGCTCTGAAAATAGCATAAACTTTGTTTAATCGGTCTTTAAGAGCCTCTTGTAGAATGCTAAAGGAACGCTGTAAGTTTACAACTCCTAGACATAGCCTTACCTATGTTTCATGGAAAAATTTAATAATTCACCCCCGTTTGTAGCCTATATTGTTGTCTGTGTTCAGTATGCGCTGGCGAGCTGTCACTGAGAAACACCACTATAAGGGGTAACTTCGGATTTTTTCAACATGGACCCTTTTTCCCCATGTTTTTGTGTGTAAGGACGGTAAGAGATTGGTCCAGTATTAAGCAAGACGTCAACAGCGGGGAAACGAGCTACAATGTAACTTATTGTGTTTGGTTGAAATAAATATAACCGATTACCACCTAACGATTTACATGTGGAAATATGCTGGATCTATACACACTAAAAGTATGGTTTATTTTATTGGAGTCTGGTTGTTGCTCTCAAGGCTGTTTCTGTTAAACAAAAAGTATTTTACTCTCTTTAACAAAAAGTTCTATCTCTGTAATGACCCCTTCCATAATGTGTCAGACACCTATAAAAACAATCTGAGCCTGTCAGTGGCAAAAACAACTTTTAATGGACAAAATTGATGATGCACTTTTGCCCTATAGGATTACATTGCAGCCCGGTTCACAGCTGCCGGTTATAGCGATCCCCCAGTGGTGCTGAATGAAAGAGATCACGGTGCTGAAATAGCATGGAGCCATCCATCCATCCATCCATCCATCCATCTTCGTCCGCTTATCCGGTGTCGGGTCGCGGGGGGAGCAGCTCCAGCAGGGGACCCCAAACTTCCCTTTCCCGAGCAACATTAACCAGCTCCGACTGGGGGATCGGCGTTCCCAGGCCAGGTTGAGATATAATCCCTCCACCTAGTCCTGGGTCTTCCCGAGGCCTCCTCCCAGCTGGGCGTGCCTGGAACACCTCCCTAGGGAGGCGCCCAGGGGCATCCTTACCAGATGCCCGAACCACCTCAACTGGCTCCTTTCGGCGCAAAGGAGCAGCGGCTCTCTCCGAGCTCCTCACGGATGACTGAGCTTCTCACCCTATCTCTAAGGGAGACGCCAGCCACCCTCCTGAGGAAACCCATTTCGCCGCTTGTACCCTGGATCTCGTTCTTTCGGTCATGACCCAGCCTTCATGACCATAGGTGAGGGTAGGGCGAAAACTGACCGGTAGATCGAGAGCTTTGCCTTCTGGCTCAGCTCTCTTTTCGTCCTGGCAGTGCGATAGATTGAATGCAATACCGCACCCGCTGCGCCCGATTCTCCGACCAATCTCCCGCTCCATTGTCCCCTCACTCGCGAACAAAACCCCAAGGTACTTGAACTCCTTCACTTGGGGTAAGGACTCATTCCCTACCTGGAGAAGGCATTCCATCGGTTTCCTGCTGAGAACCATGGCCTCCGATTTAGAGGTGCTGATCCTCATCCCAACCGCTTCACACTCGGTTGCGAACCGATCCAGTGAGTGCTGAAGGTCGCAGGCCGATGATGCCATCAGGACCACATCATCTGCAAAGAGCAGCGATGAGATCCCCAGCCCACCAAACTGCAACCCCTCCCCACCCCGACTACGCCTCGATATCCTGTCCATAAATATTACAAACAGGATTGGTGACAAAGCGCAGCCCTGGCGGAGGCCAACCCTCACCTGAAACGAGTCCGACTTACTACCGAGAACCCGGACACAGCTTTCACTTTGGTCATACAGAGATTGGATGGCCCTGAGTAGAGACCCCCTCACCCCATACTCCCGCAGCACCTCCCACAGTATCTCCCGGGGGACCCGGTCATACGCCTTCTCCAAATCCACAAAACACATGTAGACCGGTTGGGCATACTCCCAGGCTCCCTCCAGGATCCTTGCGAGAGTGAAGAGCTGGTCCGTTGTTCCACGACCAGGACGGAATCCGCATTGTTCCTCCTCAACCCGAGGTTCGACTATCGGCCGAACCCTCCTTTCCAGCACCTTGGAGTAGACTTTACCAGGGAGGCTGAGAAGTGTGATACCCCTATAATTGGCACACACCCTCTGGTCCCCCTTTTTAAAAAGAGGAACCACCACCCCAGTCTGCCACTCCTTTGGCACCGTCCCAGACTTCCACGCAATGTTGAAGAGGCGTGTCAACCAGGACAACCCCTCCACACCCAGAGCCTTGAGCATTTCTGGACGGATCTCATCAATCCCGGGGCTTTGCCACTGTCTAGTTGTTTGACTACATCAGTGACTTCCGCCTGTGAAATCGGCGACAATCCCCGTTATCCTCCAGCTCTGCCTCTAACATAGAGGGCGTATTAGTCGGATTCAGGAGTTCCTCAAAGTGCTCCCTCCACCGCCCTATTACCTCCTCAGTGGAGGTCAACAGTGTCCCATCCTTACTGTACACAGCTTGGATGGTTCCCCGCTTCCCCCCCCCTGAGGTGGCGAACAGTTTTCCAGAAACACTTTGGTGCCGACCGAAAGTCCTTCTCCATGTCTTCTCCAAACTTCTCCCACACCCGCTGCTTTGCCTCTTTCACGGCAGAGGCTGCAGCCCTTCGGGCCCTTCCGGTACCCTGCAACTGCCTCCGGAGTCCTCCGAGATAACATATCCCGGAAGGACTCCTTCTTCAGTCGGACGGCTTCCCTGACCACTGGTGTCCACCACGGTGTTCGTGGGTTACCGCCCCTTGAGGCACCTAAGATCCTAAGACCACAGCTCCTCGCCGCAGCTTCAGCAATGGAAACTTTGAACATTGTCCACTCGGGTTCAATGCCCCCAGCCTCCACAGGGATGCACGAAAAGCTCCGCCGGAGGTGTGAGTTGAAAGTCTGTCGGACAGGGGCCTCCTCCAGACGTTCCCAATTTACCCGCACTACACGTTTGGGCTTACCAGGTCTGTCCAGAGTCTTCCCCCACCCCCCTGACCCAACTCACCACCAGATGGTGATCGGTTGACATCTCTGCCCCTCTCTTCACCCGAAAGTGTCCAAAACATACGGCCTCAGATCAGATGAAACGATTATGAAATCGATCATTGACCTTCGGCCTAGGGTGCTCTGGTACCAGGTACACTTATGAGCATCCCTATGTTCGAACATGGTGTTCGTTATAGACAATCCATGACTAGCACAGAAGTCCAACAACAAACAACCACTCTGGTTTAGATCAGGAGGCCGTTCCTCCCAATCACGCCTCCAGGTGTCTCCATCATTGCCCACGTGTGCGTTGAAGTCCCCCAGCAGAACAATGGAGTCCCCCACTGGAGCCCCATGCAGGACTCCAGTCAAGGTCTCCAAGACGGCCGAATACTCCGAACTCCTGTTTGGTGCATATGCACAAACAACAGTCAGAGTTTTCCCCACAACCCGCAGGCGAGGGAGGCGACCCTCTCGTCCCACGGGGTAAACTCCAACACAGCGGCGCTCAGCCGGGGGCTTGTGAGTATCCCCACACCCGCCCGGCGCCTCACACCCTGGGCAACTCCAGGCTCCCCTATCCAGGAGTATGGTTCCAGAACCGAGACTGTGCGTAGAGGTAAGCCCCACCAGATCTAACCGGTAGCGCTCCACCTCCCGCACCAGTTCCGGCTCCTTCCCCCACAGAGAGGTGACGTTCCACGTCCCCAGAGCCAGCGTCTGCCGCCCGGGTCTGGTCCGTCGAGGCCCCTGACCTTCACTGCCACCCATGTGGCATCGCACCCGACCCCAACGGTTCCTCCCACAGGTGGTGGGCCCATGGGCTGGAGAGATGGGAGCCACGTAGCTTGTTCGGGCTGTGCCCGGCCGGGCTCCGTGGCAAACCCGGCCACCAGGCGCTCGCCCGACGAGCCCGCCCGTCTGGGCCTGGCTCCAGGCGGGGCCCCGGCTTCCTCCGGGCAGGGTCACTCCATCTCTACCTTGCTTCTTCATTGGGGTTTTTGAACCATTCTTTGTCTGGCCCCTCACCTGAGACCACTTTGCCTTGGGAGACCCTACCAGGAGCACAAAGCTCCAGACAACACAGCCCTCAGGTTCACAGAGACACACAAACCTCTCCACCACGATAAGGTGATGGTTCACGGAGAGGAGCATGGAGCCAATCATTGTAAATTATCATTAGTTTAGTTTTAGTCAGACACTTTGCTTTGTTTGTTAATTTAAGTTGAGTGGAATGTTTGAGCTGTTGTCAGCTCCATAGACGTCTATGGTTAGCTCAGACAACTGATAGATACATACTGCGCTATTTAATTAAGCAGAGTAGTTGCCATCTAAGTAGGGTGACGCTCATTCCAAAGCAAAATACTGTATAATTGTTTCAGTTTTATTCAAGGAGTAGGCCTAGGTTGGATTATTTCTGTTTATGAAGTTTAAAGTGCACATAATAACAAAAATATACCATTGATGCAAACCAACAGTACCCTTGTTTTTTTCTGCTCTTTTATATTCATGTTTTATGTGCGCACAATAATAATAATTGAAACGGGCACTAGCTGATACAATGTCATTTACAACCAGAGTAACCGCAGTTACAGTACTGTGCCCCACTCTAAAACCTGACTGAATTGGGCTCAGAATAGAAGCTCTAGAAAGAAATACCTTCAATTGATCATTTATCAGAGATTCCAAGACCAAGCAAGTTTGGATATTGGTCTACAGATTGTTTGTGTCCCCTCCCTTATGTAGGGGTACAACATGAGCCAATTTCCAAATTCTGGGAACTACACCAGAGGAAATTGAAAAATTGTAAATATATAGAATATATTTGCTCTGAGATAATATGGACTAAGATCCAAATTGTCCTCTCCAGTACACGTCCTGGGATCGATGGTAAGTAGAGCATCTTTAACTACACTTGAGGAGACAGGCTCTAGGGTAAATGCAGGGCTGCGAGAAACAGAGAATACATTGTCATCAATTGGAAAGGGATCTAATCCCCCATTCTCAAAAAGGTGACCAGCTGCGACACAATAATTATTAAACGCTAAACTAATCTCTTTATGGTCAGGCAATAAACAGTCATTGACCCTGACCTGAGTAGGAGCCTATTCTATTCTGTCCAATGAATCACATTTTTGAGGGGCTTAAGATGCTCAAAATGTGCACATACATCAGGACTGGTGAAAAATCATCTCTGGAATCCCTGGAAGCCCTAGACTCGAGTGTTAAAGGAAAAGGTATTCTTCATTCGTCACATACACAGGACAATGTAGTGGAATTGAATTCCTGCACCACTCTACCTCCGAACCACAAGCCACCCACGACAAATTATAGCATCAAGTTTCTCAGGGTTGTGGTTAAGCTGACAAACTACTGGTGTTTTTTTTGTTGTGTAGCTTAAAAGGAATTCAGGAAGAACTTTATTTTTCCATGTGCAACCCTGTACAATGACAATAAATGAACCTTAAGATGTTGCAGCACACATCACACAGTTAATTTTTTCTTTGTTTTAGTGGAAGTCCAGACGAACATGGTCCCACCCAAGAAGGTGCAGTCAGGCATGCTTCAGTCCAGCCTTGTGCATGCCAGCGTGGCCACCATGCAGAACCCAATGGGCTGCTCTCTGCAGCGTCTCTCTGTCTCCTCCCGCCCCCCCAGCATGGTGGCCAGCATGGAGGCAGTGGCTGATGGCTCAGCCACCTTCACCATGATGAAGCTGAAGACAGTGCTGGCAGTGTTTGTGGTGGTAGTAGCCTACCTGGTAGCAGGGGGCCTACTGTTCCAGGCGCTGGAGCAGCCCTTTGAAAATAACCAGAAGATCACCATCACAGCAGAGAAGGCAGCCTTCCTGCAGAAACACCCATGTGTGTCACCAGATGAGCTGGAGGCTCTCATCAAGGTAAGAGGAACAGTTGGTTGATACTGCAGCCTTTCCACAGCCCTGGATGTGGTCCCCAGTGGGGGCTCATGTCTACTGAAACCTGAGCTTCATATCGATCTGACTCCATTCAAGCTCCGAACACACTCCACACTTTGGCAGCCACCCTGGAATAGGATACAAACCACACTGAGCTGTCTAGTACATAAACAGCAGAGTAGTCTCTCTATAGCTCCCTTACATCCTTAAAACTCCTTGAGGTTGCATAAGTCTCTGTGTGTGCGTGTGTGTGTGTGTGTGTGTGTGTGTGTGTGTGTGTACACAGTGTACCTACTGTAGCGGTAACTACCACAGAAGCTAATTTGAATACTCTGCCATGCAGACGTGTCAAAAGTATTCACATTCATTACTCATAGTATAGATACTAGGGTTTGAAAAGACTTCTGTAAAAGTTGAAGTATCAACTCAAGCTTTTTACTCAAGTAAAAGTGTAAAAGTACTGGTTTCAAAACTACTTTTTTAAAAGTAAAAGTAATGTAAGGGGGAAAAATGCCATTAAGGACAAAAGCTTAGCCCCCACAGGGGCCTATAGTAGTATACTACCCCACCTCCACAAAAAAAACATAATGGCCATAATGACTACAGTGGGTACGGAAAGCATTCAGACCCCTTTAAATTTTTCACTCTTTGTTTTATTGCAGCCATTTGCTAAAATCAAAAAAGTTCATTTTATTTCTTATTAATGTACACTCAGCACCCCATCTTGACAGAAAAAAACAGAAATGTAGAAATGTTTGCAAATTTATTAAAAAAGAAAAACTGAAATATCACATGGTCATAAGTATTCAGACCCTTTGCTGTGACACCTCCACCAGTCGGGGCTTTATGGCAGAGTGGCCCGACGGAAGCCTCTCCTCAGTGCAAGACATATGAAAGCCTGCATAGAGTTTGCCAAAAAAACACATGAAAGACTCTCAGACTATGAGAAATAAGATTCTCTGGTCTGATGAGACCAAGATTGAACTTTTTGGTGTTAATTCTAAGCGGTATGTGTGGAGAAAACCAGGCACTGCTCATCAACTGCCCAATACAATCCCAACAGTGAAACATGGTGGTGGCAGCATCATGCTATGGGGGTGTTTTTTCAGCTGCAAGGACAGGACGACTGGCTGCAATTGAAGGAAAGATGAATGCGGCCAAGTACAGAGATATCCTGGAAGAAAACCTCATCCAGAGTGCTCAGGACCTCGGACTGGGCCGAAGGTTCACCTGCCAACAAGACAATGACCCTAAGCACACAGCTAAAATGACAAAGGAGTGGCTTCGGAACAACTGTGACCATTCTTGACTGCCCCAGCCAGATCCCTGACCTAAACCCAATTGAGCATCTCTGGAGAGACCTGAAAATGGCTGTCCACCAACGTTCACTATCCAACCTTACGGAACTGGAGAGGATCTGCAAGGAAGAATGGCAGAGGATCCCCAAATCCAGGTGTGAAAAACTTGTTGAATTCCCAAGAAAATTCATGGCTGTACTAGCTCAAAAGGGTGCTTCTACTCAATACTGAGCAAAGGGTCTGAATACTTATAACCATGTGATATTTCAGTTTTTCTTTTTAAATACATTTGCAGAAATTTCTAAATTTCTGTTTTTTTTTTCTGTCAAGATGGGGTGCTGATTTAATGAGAAATAAAATGAACTTTTTTGATTTTAGCAAATGGCTGCAATGAAACAGTGAAAAATTTAAAGGGGTCTGAATACTTTCTGTACCCACTGTATAATGTTATATTGAAATCATACCTGCAAACTCAGAAGGACTGAAAAAGGTTATACATACATACGTACACTCAAACTACCGGTCAAAAGTTTTAGAACACTCCAATTTTTCCAGGTTTTTATTGAAATTCATGTAGTTCAAGGTCTTATTGTACTATGAAATGAAAGAATAGAACAAATGAACAATTTACGTTAAAAAAGAAATCATTGAATCAATTTATAAGCCTAAATGTTTGACTCCTCAAAGTAGCCCCCTCAGATATAACAGCTGAACACACTCGTGGCATTCTTTCTACAATGGAAATCAAATATTCTTCAGAAAGTTCTTCCTAACTCTGTTGCAGAAGTTCCCATAAATGTGTAGCACTTGCAGGTTGCTTTGCTTTCACTTTTCTGTCCAGTTCATCCCAAACCAAGTCTGGTGACTGTGCTGGCCACTCCATGTTTTTAAGTTTACCATCTTGTTCTTTTTTGCTAAAGTAGTTCTGGCATAGCTTGGACTTATGTTTTGGGTCATTATCTTGCTGTAGGATGAACTCCTGACCAACTAGGCGCATACCAGAGGGTACTGCATGGCGCTGCAAAATGCTGTGGTAGCCGTTTTGGTTCAGGGTGCCTTTCACTCTGTACAAATCACCGACCATGGATCCAGCAAAACAGCCCCAGACCATCAAGCTTCCTCCTCCATGTTTGACAGTTGATGTCACACACTGAGGAACCATCCTTTCGCCTACTCAACGGCGTACAAAGATCCTGTTTGATGAACCAAAGATTTAACACCTTCTTCTAGTCTTCAGTAGTCCATTGGCAGTGTTTCTTGGCCTAGGCAAGCCTCTTTTTCTTATTCTGACGTCTTAGCAATGGCTTTCTTGCTGCAACTCGACCTATCAAACCTGCAGTCTTCTCTTTACAGTTGAAACTGAGACTTGCTTATTACGACCACTATTAAAGCACCCATATGCTCATTTTCAGGTTTATAATTGTATTTTAAGGTTGTACCAGAATAGGTTTACATTGTTCATTTTCAAAAAACACCATATTTTTGTTGTACTGCACAGCTCTCTCACTGTTGCAGATCCTCTTTTCACCTGGTCTCTGTTTTAGCTACAGAGTGAGACCTTGTTTCTTCTTCTGTACTATCTTTGATTGCACTCGCACATGCGCAGTAGCCCAGATGTAGATCATGTCAGCTAGCTAGCTCCATAGACAGTAAAAGAGAGGTTGTTTCTCCAACTTCGGTCAGTTACAAGGCAGGATTAGCTGGGAGACTTCTTCTAAACGAGGGCGCACATGTAAGTAGTTCTTTTGTAGATTATGGTGAACTTGTGTGTGTTGTAGCAGTGCTTTGCTATTGAGAACCAGGTAGCATGGTAGCAACGCTAGCATGCTAACGGTTGCGGTTAGCCGGCTTGTTTCAGCTTGTGACATAGAAAGCCGTGCAGATTTTGAACAGCTCACCCGGAGACTGAAGGCAGGACACATTGAGAAACCGTATCTCACTCAAAACAGCATGGATGGATTTTTTTTCAAAGTTTGTATGCGTGTGGAAGCACCAGAGACACAAAATAACACCCCAAATCCCAGAAAATGTGACTTTGTTTTCATAATATGGGCACTTTAAGCTGTGCTTGAAGCTGTTGTCCTGTGAGCCGCCTATCACTCAAGCTGTGGACTCTCAGAAACTTGTCTTCTGATTCTGTTGGGGCTTTGGGTCTGCCAGACCTCTTCCTGTCAGTTTCCCCCAGTTTCTAAGTGCCTTTTGATGGTGAAGAATACCGTACTCACTGACACCTTGACTTTCTTCACAATTTCTCTGTAGGAAAGACCAACATTATTAAGTGTTATGATGGTCTATCTCTCTTCCATTAATTGCCTTTTTCCCACCATTTTTATGGCAACACACTACTTTCTGCAGTACAATACTGTTCAAATAATGCTCACGAGGGTATGGTACCACAGTGTGTTCCAACAATACTTTTATACAAACAGAGGGGTTTGTAAGTAATCCACACAAGATGGAACACCTGTGGGAATTGGTAGCACCAACTTTCAAAGCTTGATCAACTTCCATTGCTGCAGAACAGCTTTACATTTTTTACCAACTTCTTGTTCCCTGAAAAAGGCCTTTTTGTAATATTCTGAAATGTACATTATTTTTTAGTTTTGGGTAACCTTACTTTTTTTTTTTTTTTTAACCTCAGGCAGTTCACCACTTACCTTTGTACCATTTCAAGCTATTCATTGGACTTGAACTGCTAAAATTTAAATAAAACTAAAAACATTGGGGTGTTTTCTTAAACTTTCAGCAATTGATTTTTAATTTTTTTTTTATATGTAAAAAAAGGAGCACCTTGTTAAATTGTATTTGTCTGTTCTGTATGTTCAAAAATATAAAACAATTAAAAGTTGATCTAAAAAAAAGCACAAAACGGCAACATTAAATAATGGCTTGTGAATTGCTAAGGCCACAGGGTCAAAAATTAAATGATTTATTAAAAATGTAATAATAACTTATAACTAACTTATTTCACTAATAAATTCCTGTTAAACTACAAGAACAACCACTGGATAGGGGGGAAAAAGGTATTTTACAATAACTTGAATGCAACACGAGGCTGAGTTTTTCAGACAACGGCAGCTACAGTCTGGTGTTACAATCCTCCTACAGTGAAATACAAACACACTTTTACACCGTTTAGCTGTCAAGATTTTAACAGTGTTTACTCCAGCTGCTAGCTAACGGAAGGATAACGTTACCTGCTGT